>NC_081236.1:6905971-7200971 GCF_902713425.1 Acipenser ruthenus | reverse complement strand
TGTGTGTTCAGCCTTGTTGACCCCTGTGTGTGTGTGTGTGTGTGTGTTCAGCCTTGTTGACCCCTGTGTGTGTGTGTGTGTGTGTGTGTGTGTGTGTGTGTGTTCAGCCTTGTTGACCCCTGTGTGTGTGTGTGTGTGTGTGTGTGTGTGTGTGTGTGTGTGTGTGTGTGTGTGTTCAGCCTTGTTGATCCCTGTGTGTGTGTGTGTTCAGCCTTGTTGATCCCTGTGTGTGTGTGTGTGTGTTCAGCCTTGTTGACCCCTGTGTGTGTGTGTGTGTGTGTTCAGCCTTGTTGACCCCTGTGTGTGTGTGTGTGTTTGTTCAGCCTTGTTGACCCCTGTGTGTGTGTGTGTTTGTTCAGCCTTGTTGACCCCTGTGTGTGTGTGTGTGTGTGTGTGTGTGTGTGTGTGTGTGTGTTCAGCCTTGTTGACCCCTGTGTGTGTGTGTGTGTGTGTTCAGCCTTGTTGATCCCTGTGTGTGTGTGTGTGTGTGTGTGTGTGTGTGTGTGTGTGTGTGTGTGTGTGTTCAGCCTTGTTGACCCCTGTGTGTGTCTCTGTGTTTCAGGTTCCGGTGTTGGAAGCTGGGGGAGGATATCGATCTGATCGTTCGCTGTGAACACGATGGTGTGATGACCGGAGCCAACGGGGAAGTGTCCTTCATCAACGTCAAGACCCTCAACGAATGGGACTCCAGGGTAGGGACCCCTTTCAATACCTTTAATCACAGCTTCAACCCGAGGAAACCCCACACCACTGATACAGGGGAACCCCAGAGAGAGAGAGACCGCTTTCAATACCTTTAATCACAGCTTCAACCCGAGGAAACCCCACACCACTGATACAGGGGTACCCCAGAGAGAGACCGCTTTCAATACCTTTAATCACAGCTTCAACCCGAGGAAACCCCACACCACTGATACAGGGGAACCCCAGAGAGAGAGAGACCGCTTTCAATACCTTTAATCACAGCTTCAACCCGAGGAAACCCCACACCACTGATACAGGGGAACCCCAGAGAGAGAGAGACCCCTTTCAATACCTTTAATCACAGCTTCAACCCGAGGAAACCCCACACCACTGATACAGGGGTACCCCAGAGAGAGACCGCTTTCAATACCTTTAATCACAGCTTCAACCCGAGGAAACCCCACACCACTGATACAGGGGAACCCCAGAGAGAGAGAGACCGCTTTCAATACCTTTAATCACAGCTTCAACCCGAGGAAACCCCACACCACTGATACAGGGGAACCCCAGAGAGAGAGACCGCTTTCAATACCTTTAATCACAGCTTCAACCCGAGGAAACCCCACACCACTGATACAGGGGAACCCCAGAGAGAGACCGCTTTCAATACCTTTAATCACAGCTTCAACATGAGGAAACCCCAACACCACTGATACAGGGGAACCCCAGACAGAGACCGCTTTCAATACCTTTAATCACAGCTTCAACCCAAGGAAACCCCACACCACTGATACAGGGGAACCCCAGAGAGAGACCGCTTTCAATACCTTTAATCACAGCTTCAACCCGAGGAAATGTGGGGAAGCTATAAAAAAGGCCAATGAGATGCTCGGATATATTGTGAGAAGTGTTGAATTTAAATCAAGGGAAGTAATGTGCAAAGAAGAGCAACCAGAATTATCCCGGGTTTAAAAGGCATGTCGTATGCAGACAGGCTCAAAGAATTGAATCTATTCAGTCTTGAACAAAGAAGACTACGAGGCGATCTGATTCAAGCATTCAAAATCCTAAAAGGTATAGACAATGTTAGTAGTAATATTACTATAGCTTATGTCAAAATTTTGATTGATGAGGGGGGGTTGTATTTATGAATATATAATGAGGGGGCGGGTATTTATGAATTTATGAATATATAATGAGGGGGCGTGTATTTATGAAATTATGAATATATAATGAGGGGCCATGGATTTTATGATGGTTACAAGACAGATATGCTTATTGAATATAGGTTTTTATATATATATAATATATTATATATATATAGCTATAAACTTATGGCACATCTGTTTATAAGATATGGACAAAAAATTCATGTTTAATATGTTATTTATGTAATCGGAATAGTGGGATACCCATGTTTTTATAAATGCTTATGTTAACTTATGCTTTGTGCAGACAACGTTAAAGTTTTTTTTTTTTTACATAAGACACAGTTAATGAAAAGAGAAAGTTTAAAAAAGAAATTATTAAAAAACCATAAAGAAAAACAAAACAAAAAGAAGAAAAGAAAACACAATATTCCCCATTTAAAAGCATGTAATCAAACATTATATACAGTAAAACTTGGAGTGTTTTGTCGTTTTAAAAAGGGGGTCACAGAAATACATATATATATATATATATATATATATATATATATATATATATATATATATATATATATATAGCCAGTTAATGAAAAGAGAAAGTTTAAAAATAAATTATTAAAAAACAAAGAAAAACAAACAAACAAACATCTTATTCACCATTTAAACAAACATTATACACAGTAAAACTTGAAGTGTTTTTCAGAGTACAATTTCTGAAAAAGTGCTCGCTCGCTCTCTCTCTCTCATGCTCCCTCTTACCGTTTTCAAAAAACGCTACAGCCAGAATTCTCTCCCTCTCATTGCTTCCTCGCTCTTCAAACTGCAGCAGCTGAATGATTCCAAAAACGCGTTCTGTGCCTTAAATATGGGGGCGGTTCCTTTACTCAGCACATGCGCACAAAACACACACTCTGCGAGAATATGCGTCATTCAATTTTACACGTGATGAACAAGGGAGGGCTGGAGGGGCGGTGGGTCAGCATGTGCTGAAAACATGCCGACTGTGTTTAAAATGTTCGATCTGCTGATTGTACATTTTTCCTGTCCCAACCCTGCGGTTACGTTGGGGTTTGACAATTGAAATATACACTTGTTACTTTTGCAATATCATCCATCCTGGAGTTGCATAGTCTAGTTTTTCATGGGTTTGGAAAACAGCTGGCTATCTCAACGCGCATACGTTTAAGCTCTGCTGGGTCCTAAAGCCCAAAATGTATTGTATAGCTCCTATAATAATATAATTATTTAAAACACGCTTTTTATTTTTACTTTACCGTAATTAACAAACCATGATCATTTACAAATGTATTCATTAAACCCTCTTTAGTTTAAATCCCAAAAAAGGGTTTTAAGAAAAAATATATAAAATTGAAAAATGTTGTATAATGCAAATAAAATAAGAGAGAAATACTGTATGTGGTTTATCCTCAACAGATTTGAACAGACTCCTACACAATCAAACTATTCTGAGGGTTTGTGGCAAATCATTAAATACGTTTTTACTGTTTCGATTTTTTAAAAACTATAGGAGCATTGTACGGCGTTATGTTTTTAATTTGATTAAAACTACTGTTTGCACATCCAAATGTTATGACCCCTTTTATAATTTATATTTTAGATATTATCAATGGTAAGTCATTATATATATATATATATATATATATATATATATATATATATATATATATATATATATATATATATATATATATATTGTAATAACCACGATCCAAGATGCAAGAGTATAACTTTAATCACTGTGTCTTTTATTAGAAAAATCTCTGGGGCAAACCTACACATTAATGTTTTCTAACTAAGGAATTCCTAGACCGCCTGCTATCCTAGGAGATGGTAAGTATATAGAGCGCTACTGACCTCTAGTGGCATAACATGAGAATAGGTGCCATTCGATTTTACACGTAATGAACAGTCTGGGGTATGTGTGTGCTGAAAGCCGATAATAATTAGATAGGAAGATACTTTTGCAAAATCATCAATCTTGGAGTCGCACAGTCTAGTTTTTAAGGGTTTGGAAAACAGGTGGTTATCTAGACCTTCAAAAGATTAGACAGAAATGTTTTCACCCGTGACTGCAGGGTCCTAATACCCTAAAATGTATTGTATTGATCCCTATAATAATAATTATTTAAAACACGCTTTTTATTTTTTACTTTTACCGTAATTAACAACCCCCGATCATTTACAACTGTATTCATTAAAACCATCTCTTAATTCGCAAAAAAAAAGGTTTTTAAGAAAAAAATAAAAAATAAAACTGAAAAAAGTCCTATATTTGAACAGCCTCTTACACCTGTAACCTATGTGGTCAGTATATATATATATATATATATATATATATATATATATATATATATATATATATATATATATATAGTACTCTATTAATTTTTAGTGGCTTAACTTGAACAGCAATATACATAAGCATTCATATTTTACTATAATATATATATATATATATATATTAACTCAAAGAGTCTATTGTAAACGTTTTTTTATATATGGGCTGTATGTGTGTGTGTGTAAGGACGTTTAAATAAAACAGAAGACAGGGGCATAAAATTCAAACTAATAAAAACGTTTTTTAAATTAAAGGTTATAACCACAAGTGAGAATATTTATTAGATTTTTACACCCACAATGAGCATGTCTGATGATAAAAATCTTTGATCAAGGATGAATTTACATTTTCCTAACCCGACCCCCCTCCCAGCGGGCCCGGCTTTATAGAGAAGTAGGAGTTCATAAAGGCTGGAGTTGAGGGTTTGAAAACGTGACCCAATGAGAAGTCTTGTTTTTGTTTGACAGCGTATAAAGATTTTACTGACAAAAAGGCCTGATATGTTACATTGGAAGTGCTTCGCCTGTAAAGAGTTTGATAGTATGTTTACTTGATTTCCATTTTTATCATTCAAATACTAAACAGGTAAGATGCTCCCTCTGCAGATTACAGATTCTCTTCAGATTTCCGCGGTTCTGTGCAGTTTGGGACGGCCTCTAGGCTTGAGGTTTGCAGACATGTGATAGACAGTCTCTGGGTTCGGGCAGCGATGCACATTTTAATTTGAGCTGATGTGCTGTTATAGATTCATCTGATAGAGACACAGGGATATCTTCAGACGGCACGGTTCAGGAGTTTTGAGACTTGTGGAAAGGATGGAAGTTTTACAAATATTACTATTTTTTTTTTAATCAATAACTAGACTAAATTATCAAAATCTATTGTTCTGTATATGACTGGTTGTATTTTAACCTTACAGAGGATTCTATGAAGAGAAATGTAATAAATGAATTTTCAAATTTGACAGGCCCTCGATGTGCGTCTCTTGTTTTGTGTTTTGTTGTTCTTCAGAGCCGGGCTCGCTGACAGGTTTAAAACACAACGCGTCGCTTTCCCTGGCGTTCTGCTGCCTGGACTTATTCCTGCGATATCTTTATCAACACAATCGCCATGGTTTATGTTTTTATTAACATGTCCCTCGTCATGAATAGTTCTGAGGAGTTGTTTTAGTTTTACATCAGTTATGAACGGAGCGCGGGAGGGGACTTGAGACAAAAAATATATCTCCTAGAGACACACAGGTACTGACGCACGCATGCGCACGCACACACACACAGGTACAGACACAAACACACACACACAGGTACTGACACACAGACACAGGTAGTGACACACACACACACACACACACACACACAGGTAGTGACCCGCACACACAGGTAGTGACCCGCACACTCACACACACAGGTAGTGACACACACACACAGGTACTGACCCCCACACACACACAGGTAGTGACCCGCACACACACACACAGGTAGTGACACACACACACACAGGTACTGACCCCCACACACACAGGTAGTGACCCGCACACACACACACAGGTAGTGACACACACACACACAGGTAGTGACCCGCACACACACAGGTAGTGACCCGCACACACACACACACAGGTAGTGACCCGCACAGACACACACAGAGGTACTGACACACACACAGGTTCTGACACACAGACAGAGGTACTGAAACACACACACACACACACACAGGCACTGACCCACACCCACAAACATACAGGTAGTGACCCACACAGGTACTGAGAGACACACACATAGGTACTGACACGCACACACACAGGTACTGACAAACACACACACACACACAGGTACTGACACGCACGCACACACATGTACTGACAAACAGACACACACTGAGACACACACACAGGTACTGACATGCACACACACACAGATAGTGACACACACAGGTACTGTCACACATGCACACACACAAAGGTACTGACACACACACACACACACACATTCACAGGTACTGACACACACACACTCACAGGTACTGACACACACACACACACAGATAGTGAGACACACACACACACAGGTACTGACACAGACTCACACACACAGACATAGTGACACACACATACTGACACACACACACACACACAGGTACTGACACACATATACACACACACACAGGTACTGACGCACACAAACACACACACACACACAGGTACTGACGCACACACACACACAGGTACTGAGACGCACAGGTACTGACAAGCAAACACAGGTACTGACACACACACACACTCACCTCACAGGTACTGACACACACACACACAGATACACACACGCACAGGTACACTTATGCTATGCACTTTAGCAGCCAGTTAAATATTTAACTAAATGTTAAATCTAGCAAAGAGATTTAATATTTAGTTAAATATTTAGCTAACTATTAAATCTTGTAACTAGATTTCTAAATGATATCTGAATGCACACATTTATAAAAAGCTGTATTTATTTTCTCCTCATTTCTGGCAGCCCATACTAACGGCGCTCGGAACTTTGGCATTTTTAAATCCTAACGGTCTCTGCTCAGCGGAGTGGAATGTTCAGGAGCCGGTTGCCTAGCAGCGTCTCCGCCTCCTTCTCTGCCCCGCCCCCTCTCTCCCTCTCTCGTTGCTCCAGCTAGGAGTTCACATTCAGCTTCCTTAGATTATATAGCGCCATTCTTTACTAACTTTTACAAATGAGCTTATTGGAGGCTTCGTGTTTTTAAGATGGTTCAGGTGCAGTCCGGGCAGACCGACTGGAGCATCATTACAGTATACCGCACTGCGCTCGGCTTTGTGTGGAGGCTGATACACAAAATAATGAACGACTGGTAAAGAAATCACATGGATTGCTTTTTAATGCTAAATGTGTATCTGGTATTCTAAGTATTACGTACAATTAATAACTCAGCTATATTCATATTCAGAATGTGATAGAGTATTAAGACAGGGTCCAGTATTAGAAATAAATAAACACGCTTTAAGAGAAACAGCAGTGATGTTTATTGCCCATTCCCATCCATTCTCTATATGTTTCTACATTGTGGTTGTAATCCACAGGGACAATGGACTCAGTGATGTTAAATAAAAAACTAGAGCCCACAATTAACCAATATAGAATGGAAGGGGGGAGAAATGTATTGCCTGCGTGCAGTACCTTCCACTTTCCTCTATTAAATGTCATTTGCCATGTGTCTGCCCAGTTCTGAATGCTGTCGAGATCATTTTGAATGACCTTTGCTGCTTCAACAGTGTTTGCCACTCCTCCTGTTTGGAACTGCAAACACAAGTCAAAAAGGAAGTTAGAAAGGCCAACAGAGAGACAGAAATGAACATTGCTAAGGGGGCTAAAACCAATTCCAAAACGTTTTTCCAATATTATAACAGTAAGAGAGGAGGTTAAATGTCTAAGAGACACAAACGGCAAAATCACAGACGAAGAAAAAAAAATAGCGAGTATATTAAATGATTATTTTTCACAGGTTTTTACAAAGGAGGACACGGACAACATGCCCCACATGTCGACCTGTTCCTATCCAATTTTAAATAACTTTAGCATAACAGAGGCAGAAGTGTTAAAGGGACTAGGAGCTCTTAAAATAAACAAATCCCCTGGGCCGGATGAGATCCTCCCAATAGTACTCAAAGAAATGAAAGAAGTTATTTACAAACCGCTAACCAAGATCATGCAACAGTCTCTTGACACAGGAGTTGTACCGACAGACTGGAAAATAGCAAACGTAATCCGATCCACAAAAAGGGAGACAAAACCGAACCAGGTAACTACAGACCAATAAGCCTGACTTCTATTATATGTAAACTTATGGATCTATAATAAGATCTAAAATGGAAAATTACCTATATGGTAACAATATCCTGGGAGACAGTCAGCATGGTTTTAGGAAAGGGAGATCATGTCTAACTAACCTGCTTGACTTTTTTGAGGATGCAACATTGAAAATGGATAACTGCAAAGCATACAACATGGTTTATTTAGATTTCCAGAAAGCTTTTGACAAAGTCCCGCATAAAAGATTAATTCTCAAACTGAACGCAGTAGGGATTCAAGGAAATGCATGCACTTGGATTAGGGAGTGGTTAACATGTAGAAAACAGAAAGTACTGATTAGAGGAGAAACCTCAAAATGGAGCGAGGTAACCAGTGGTGTACCACAGGGATCAGTATTAGGTCCTCTGCTATTCCTAATCTACATTAATGATTTAGATTCTGGTATAGTAAGCAAACTCGTTAAATTTGCAGACGACACAAAAATAGGAGTGGCAAACACCGTTGAAGCAGCAAAGGTCATTCAAAATGATCTCGACCGCATTCAGAACTGGGCAGACACATGGCAAATGACATTTAAAAGAGGAAAGTGTAAAGTACTGCACGCAGGCAATAAAAATGTGCATTATAAATATCATATGGGAATCTATGAAAAAAGAACTAGGAGTTTATGTTGACTCAGAAATGTCTTCATCTAGACAATGTGGGGAAGCTATAAAAAAGGCCGGATATATTGTGAGAAGTGTTGAATTTAAATCAAGGGAAGTATTGCTAAAACTTTACAATGCATTAGTAAGACCTCACCTAGAATATTGTGTTCAGTTCTGGTCACCTCATTACAAAAAGGATATTGCTGCTCTAGAAAGAGTGCAAAGAAGAGCAACCAGAATTATCCCAGGTTTAAAAGACATGTTGTATGCAGACAGGCTAAAAGAATGTTATCTATTTCATCAGTCTTGAACAAAGAAGACTACGTGATGATCTGATTCAAGCATTCAAAATCCGAAAAGGTATAGACAATGTCAACCCAGGGGACTTTTTTGACCTGAAAAAAGAAACAAGGACCAAGGGTCACAAATGGAGATTAGATAAAGGGGCATTCAGAACAGAAAATAGGAGGCACTTTTTTATACAGAGAATTGTAAGTGTCTGGAACCAACTCCCCAGTAATGTTGTTGAAGCTGACACCCTGGGATTCTTCAAGAAGCTGCTTGATGAGATTCTGAGATTAATAAGCTAATAACAACCAAACAAGCAAGATGAGCTGAATGACCTCCTCTCATTTGTAAACTTTCTTATGTTCTTATGTTCTTATGAAGGATTGCAGGCTTTTACCCTTCGTTTGCGAGAGCTCTTCCGTAGGTTGCAGTGACAAGACCCTCGAGGCCTGGATAATGGGGATGTGCTTCAATGCGACCAGTTTATCTTTTGACTGAGGGAAGAGATCCTGAGACAGGAACTGCAGAGAGGGAGCACCATGAGCGAGGAAGAAACACCAATTTGGTGGTGGAATCCGAGTAATTGGCAGTGGGAACAGAAGGGAGATCCTGGACTGCAACAGGTGAGGATGTATGTCGAACGTGGACGACCCCCAACCGGAGAAGAGTGTAAACAAGTTGCCTCAGTGGTGTTGAACTGGCTACAGCAATGGAAGCGACTAGTCCAACGAGACAAAGTGCTGTGCAAGCAAGTCCAGGACCCTAACACCCACGAGACACGGTTACAGGTACTTAGCCCTGAGCAGAATAGAGAAGAAGTGTGGGAAGTGTACCACACCCATGTGGGCCACTTGGGAGTGGATAAAACCCTATCTGTCGTGCGGCAAGGCTTCTTTTGGTCCCAAATGGACAAAGATGTTCAGACCTGGCACTCTCGATGTAACCGATGTAACCTGCGGAAGACTCGACCAGACTGTAAGGCGAAATTGATTCCTATTCGAACTACGGCACCATTAGAAGTAGTAGCAATGGAATTTTTTAACCTTTTTTTGCACAATTTGTTTATTTGAATTATTGATTTATTTTTGAGCACATTAGATATATTGTATGTGTATTTATTCACTTTGATTTTGTATTGTGCATTGAGAGCGCATTGAGAGCACAGAGACAGTGCATTGAGAGCGCATTGAGAGCACAGAGACAGTGCATTGAGAGCGCATTGAGAGCACAGAGACAGTGTGCGCATTGAGAGCACAGAGACAGTGCATTGAGAGCGCATTGAGAGCACAGAGACAGTGCATTGAGAGCGCATTGAGAGCACAGAGACAGTGTGCGCATTGAGAGCACAGAGACAGTGCATTGAGAGCGCATTGAGAGCACAGAGACAGTGTGCGCATTGAGAGCACAGAGACAGTGCATTGAGAGCACAGAGACAGTGCATTGAGAGCGCATTGAGAGCACAGAGACAGTGTGCGCATTGAGAGCACAGAGACAGTGCATTGAGAGCGCATTGAGAGCACAGAGACAGTGTGCGCATTGAGAGCACAGAGACAGTGCATTGAGAGCGCATTGAGAGCACAGAGACAGTGTGCGCATTGAGAGCACAGAGACAGTGCATTGAGAGCGCATTGAGAGCACAGAGACAGTGCATTGAGAGCACAGAGACAGTGCATTGAGAGCGCATTGAGAGCACAGAGACAGTGCATTGAGAGCACAGAGACAGTGTGCGCATTGAGAGCACAGAGACAGTGCATTGAGAGCGCATTGAGAGCACAGAGACAGTGCATTGAGAGCGCATTGAGAGCACAGAGACAGTGCATTGAGAGCACAGAGACAGTGCATTGGGAGCGCAGAGACAGTGCATTGAGAGCGCATTGAGAGCACAGAGACAGTGCATTGGGAGCGCATTGAGAGCACAGAGACAGTGCATTGAGAGCACAGAGACAGTGTGCGCATTGAGAGCACAGAGACAGTGCATTGAGAGCGCATTGAGAGCACAGAGACAGTGCATTGAGAGCACAGAGACAGTGCATTGGGAGCGCAGAGACAGTGCATTGAGAGCGCATTGAGAGCACAGAGACAGTGCATTGGGAGCGCATTGAGAGCACAGAGAGTGCATTGAGAGCGCATTGAGAGCACAGAGACAGTGCATTGAGAGCGCATTGAGAGCACAGAGACAGTGCATTGGGAGCGCATTGAGAGCACAGAGACAGTGTGCGCATTGAGAGCACAGAGACAGTGCATTGGGAGCGCATTGAGAACACAGAGACAGTGCATTGGGAGCGCATTGAGAACACAGAGACAGTGCATTGGGAACGCATTGAGAGCACAGAGAGTGCATTGAGAGCGCATTGAGAGCACAGAGACAGTGCATTGGGAGTGCATTGGGAGTGCATTGGAGCAGGTCTTTCACGGAGGGCATTTGGAGCTGGCCTTTCACAGAGAGCATACTGGAGAAGCAGTTGGTGGACAATTGGTGAATTGAGAATTCCAGAACGAGACAAAGAGTCCGGAAGGGGAAGCAAATTGGGGTGCACAGAGCCATGCGCAGAGCCGGCCTTTCACTGGAGAGGAGTCAGGATGAGAGACGCGAGCAGCTGATCACGGCCGTCCAAGAAGTGTGGGTCGGAGAGAAACAGAGAGCAAGGGCAGTCTATGAGAGAGATACATGGCGAGACGCTAAGCATCGTGGAGCACTATATTTAACTACTAATAGGCTAAGTGTTTGCTTTATTGTCATATATTGCTGTTGTAGTATACCATAACCGAGTAGTTCTTAGGAACTGATGTATTTTACGGCTGACTGTATAGCCGTGTCACATATTATTGCTACATTATACTACAGCCGATTGCTTTATAGATTGTTGCTACTTTATACTATGGCTGTGTGATGTTCATTTAATGTTCTGTACTGTTGCTATATTATATTTTAGCTGATTATCTTTCAATTAGTGCTATATATACTGCTGCTGTAGTTAATTGATTATTTCCCATCTACTGCCATATATTGTGTTTGCATTATACCATAGCTGTGGACCTTCTATGTATTTCCTGTTGCTGCTACATTGAGTGTCTTTAGGCTATTGCCATATATTGCTGCTATATATATTTATTTGGCTGCTATTGATTGGACCCTAATTAGCATTATAGAATAAGTAATTTAGTGTTTTTAGTAATTACATTCTTGCTTTAATAAATGTAATAATTTTTGCTAACTTATTTTTTATTTATGCGGATAGACAAATCGTTGCTAGATTCCCACAGTAAATGTACCCTCTTTATTTGCCTTTATTAAGGAACTGGGAACGTGTGTAATACCCAAACAACTCTGAACCTGAGGGGGAGTAGTGATTGACTGCCCGGCCAGCTGAGGAACAATAGAGGGAGACCACAAGGCTCTTAGTCTGTCTGCTCAGACGGGGGTAGAGTGGCGCACCCTGTTGGGGTAGGAGTAATTGAGCAGTCCAAATTTGGGGTGGCAGGAGACTGGAACCACATCCTCTACCGATGATCCAGCCAGGGCAAGTGCAATATTGATTGGGAATTAACTGTTTATGTGTAATTATTGCTTGGTGTTGTTTTTAAGCGAGTCTGTTCAAATAAAAACTATTTACATTATTTACTGTCTGTTCTCCTTGGTGTGGATGGTGGGCTGGTTGCTGTCTCCCTCCATGGATGCCTTGAACCTGTGTGTAACAAACAAATAGAAACCAGTTATAATTGGTTAGAATTCCTTATTTTCTATAAGCATAAAGTGGCGTAGTCTGGAGGTATTGTTTATAGGGGGGTATTGGATTATCCCACCCCTCATCTGCGACATACCACTATAGCAACTAAACCTGGGAAATATTAGTACACAAGTGCTCAAATTTGTTGGTACCCCTCCACAAAAAACAAAGAATGCACAATTTTCTCTGAAATAACTTGAAACTGACAAAAGTAATTGGCATCCACCATTGTTTATTCCATATTTAATAGAAATCAGACTTTGCTTTTGATTTTTTATTCAACATAATATTGTAAATAAGAAAACAAATGAAAATGGCATGGACAAAAATGATGGGACCGCTAACCTAATATTTTGTTGCACAACCTTTAGAGGCAATCACTACAATCAAACGTTTTCTGTAGCTCTCAATGAGACTTCTGAACCTGTTAACAGGTAGTTTGGCCCGCTCTTCCAGAGCAAACTGCTCCAGCTGTCTCAGGTTTGATGGGTGCCTTCTCCAGACTGCAAGTTTCAGCTCTTTCCATAGTTCGATAGGATTCAGATCAGGACTCATAGAAGGCCACTTCAGAATAGTCCAATGTTTTGTTCTTATCCATTCTTGGGTGCTTTTAGCTGTGTGTTTTGGGTCATTATCCTGTTGGAGGACCCATGACCCTCGACTGAGACAGAGCTTTCTGACACTGGGCAGTACGTTTCGCTCCAGAATGCCTTGATAGTCTTGAGATTTCATTGTGCCCTGCACAGATTCAAGGCACCCTGTGCCAGGCGCAGCAAAGCAGCCCCAAAACATAACCGAGCCTCCTCCATGTTTCACTGTAGGTATGTTGTTCTTTTCTTTGAAAGCTTCATTTTTTTCGTCTGTGAACATAGAGCTGATGTGACTTGCCAAAAAGCTTCTTTCTCCCAGAAGGATTGTGGCTTGTCAATATGCATTTTAGCAAATTCCAGTCTGGCTTTATGTTTTTCTGTCAAAAGTGGAGTCCTCCTGGGTCTTCTTCCATGGAGCCCACTTTCGCTCAAAAAGCGACGGATGGTGCGATCAGAAACTGACGTACCTTCACCTTGGAGTTCAGCTTCTATCTCTTTGGCAGTTATCCTTGGTTCTTTTTCTACCATTCACACTATCCTTCTGTTCAATCTGGGGTCAATTTTCCTCTTGCGGCCGCGCCCAGGGAGGTTGGCTACAGTCCCATGGACCTTAAACTTCTTAATAATATTTGCAACTGTTGTCAGCTGCTTGGA
Organism: Acipenser ruthenus; assembly: GCF_902713425.1. NCBI lineage: Eukaryota > Metazoa > Chordata > Actinopteri > Acipenseriformes > Acipenseridae > Acipenser > Acipenser ruthenus. The sequence continues at coordinate 7,187,058 of NC_081236.1, read as the reverse complement.
GATGGTCTTGTAGCCTTTACCTTTACCATGCTTGTCTATTATTTTCTTTCTGATCTCCTCAGACAACTCTCTCCTTTGCTTTCTCTGGTCCATGTTCAATGTGGTGCACACAATGATACCAAACAGCACAGTGACTACTTTTCTCCATTTAAATAGGCTGAATGACTGATTACAAGATTGGAGACGTGTGATACTAATTAAAGAAACTAATTAGTTTGAAATATCACTATAATCCAATTATTTATTATCTTTTCTAAGGGGTACCAACAAATGTGTCCAGGCCATTTTAGAATATCTTTGTAGAATAAGCAATAATTCATCTCTTTTCACAGCTTCTTTGCTTTATTCTATGACATACCAAAGGCATGCAAGTATACATGATAAAATAGCTTTTAATTTCATCACTTTTCAGGAGGAATGAAGCATTATTTCAATGAGCTGTAAGGGTACCAACAAATTTGAGCACGTCTGTATATATATATATATATATATATATATATATATATATATATATATATATATATATATATATATATCACACACCATCACAGACTCTTTTGGAAATCAGGTTGGTTGTCACAATATCCCTTTTAATGAATTCCAAGACACAGGGTTTATGGGTATACAGGGAACCCTTAGTTTTATTTCAGTCACAGCTCTACCAGAAGGGGCGAGTGACTGGACACGCAGCTCTGTCCAATCCACAGGGAAAGTGCAAACAAAAAGAATAATTCTAGTGCCACAGAAATCACTCAAATAAATAAAGCTATGAATCTTGTTTAACATAAAATAATCAAATAAACCAACCAAACTCAACCAGATATTTAATCACAATAATGACAAAGGAAACACCAAATACTTTTACTAATAAATGGTGTACTGTGAAGTTGTCAGGTGTGCAGTACCAGCCCAAACCACTGGTGCAACAGCCTGCTAAGGATCTGACACAGCTGCATTAAATTAGGTTTATACTTTAAACTGTAGTTTTAGAAATTACATTTATTCTACAATTAAAACAGTATACAACGTTTAATGAACAAAAAGAATAAATAGGCAAGTGTCACAAATTCTGCGGGTTCAGATTTCTTTACATACTCTTTTTATTTGCTCAGCACACACTCTTATCTCAGGGGAGACGTTAGGAGGACAGAGATGTTATTACTCCTAGTGAGGTATTGTTCCTGCACTGGACCCGCAATATATCCAGATGACTAATTTAGTACTCAAGAAATTGACAGACTCATGTATTTAAAGTTTTTTATGACTCAGAGTGTGATCAGTACTCATTCGGTTTATTAACGGTTAAATATTGGATTGAGTAGCTACAGGCTACTTCATATCCCCAGCTTACAGCTGGGCAGTCCAGTGTCTTAACAGATATCAACGTTAAGACTTTAATGCATTTATATGTATTTGCAAGGCCTGCGGGCAGGCCAAGAACACATCACCCAAAGCACCCAATGGTATATTTCAGCACATTCAACAAAATACTCTCCTATTTCTAAAACATAGTGTGAGTCCTTTATAGCAAGGCATGCGATACATGTGAGATAAAATAATAATTGAGTAATGCTTACCCTTTAATATAAATCGTAAAAGAATATGACTGTCTTCACCAGGCAAATGAAACTGAGTTCAATCAGCTCAATTGTGTAGGTCTGCAGATAATGGACCACATTACCCTGTCAGGTATGAGTGTGATACTCCATTGTAATTACTTAGGAGTTATATAGGTTTTTCGTCTCATTGGAATACATGGGACGCCTCAATTAAATCCAATCATTAATCTGTTGAGACAGCTCTTATCCTTTTTACAAATAATAGTTTTCAAAAGATCCGGACCAATTTTCAGAATTAATTGGGGTCATGTACCAATAAATTCAAGACTTCATATTTGTCCAACTCCAAACTTATGATCTCATTCCTTGTTTTCCTCCGAGCCCCTCCTTTATCTGAAAAGTCAAGTGAACCAAGGTTCCCAGGATCTTGGTTTATAATATAATATAAAAACACTACTGTTATATGTGCATGCAAACACTATTTTTTATATGTGTTATATATGAGAGATGTTCTTAATATGTGACATCCTCTAATTGATTATATTTTGCTAAATTAAAAGTATGTGTTTCTTTTAACCTCATATTGTGTTTCATCATGTTTTTAATTAGTCAGTTTTGATTCCATACACTATTGTCTAACAGAGGATTTGACAAAAGATTGCCTCATACAATATTCAAGTCAATTAGTTTCACTAAGTTTAATTGGTAAAACTTTTTATTACAATTATTTATCTCTTAAAAGATGCACTAACCAGGCTCTGACCTGTACCTGACTCTGAGAATATGCTATTGCAAGCAATTTCCACACTCTTGTTTTTTCAAGGCCAGAGTCTGTGCAAACACTTTGTTTTTTAGATATATGACCTATCAATGTCTGTTATGCCATAATTTTTGCATATTATTTCAAGATATATTCTTATCTGTGCTAAACCACTAATTCCATAAACCTTAAATTCCAAATCTATAAGACTTGCAGCTTTGCTAGAGTGGAATGTAAGAAGACCCCTCCTTTCTCTACAGCCCGTACCTTTTGATAAGGAGAGAGGCCCCTTTTTCAAAGCAGCAGTTTCAAAGAACCACATTATAATGACTCCATCTACCATCATTAGACAATAGTATAGTGGATTAATAACAAGGTACATTATAGTATATCATTACAAACTAACACAAGAACATAGCATAATACCTTTTATATTCTGTAATTCAATGGATATCATAATGTCTAAAGGTCTTTTTGTTCAATAGAAGGAGAAAGAAACTGTACCACTTTCCCAATTAAATCGAATACTGCTCCGGCTTTTAATCTTCTTATCACTACAGTAAAGTCATGAAAAAGCAATAACACTCGTCAGTTTAAGTAATATGTTTTCCTATTATAGCAAATACTTAAAACATATTATTAATCTTATGAAATCAAATAGATATTTTTAGTTTCAAATATCGTGTTGTCTAAAAAAGGGTTAATCATTTACAATACCTTTGTGTCTAATTTCTATTCTTTGACCATTATAAACTATGAACAGTGTCAATTAGCACTGAACCTTTAACTATAAATGTGGCATTATAAGATAATCTTTTAGTTAATTTACTTGTTCAACAATTGCTCCTAGAATTTATAATATCACTTTATTTCTTTGATGATTCCCTCTAAGATTTGAATGGAAATACAGGCCAGTATAAATGCATTCAACTTGTATATATTTTATAATGACTGAACTAGGCTTGACCCTGTCCTTTGTTCATACAAAATCCAGCCGAAACAGGTTTTTTCTTAAGACCTTGGCTGCTAAGTTTTAATTGTTGATTTATATGTTGCAAAGAATCCCTTTCTTTTTAGAAACATACATTTATAGGTGTGATTAACGTCCACTTTTTTAGCCGGAATGGTGCTTTGTATCAAGCGTCATGCTTTCTGAAGATTAGATATACAAACAGTAAATCATTCATTATATATTTTCTTAGAAATTCCCAGATTGCTAAATACTTAATTAAATTTCCTATCAAAACAAGAGTGGACTGACCTATTTCATGGAGCAAGAGAGCCATCTACTGGTGGTACAAGGATACTCTCTCTTTAGCCTTCCTTCCAAAAAACCTCTAACCCTTTATTTTTATATCGAAGTATATTCCATATTTGAAATCGCCTAGTACATGTCCAGCACATCCGCACGTTCCCAGCAGGATTCAAATTCTGTACCAGGTTCAGCTCTAGTTGGTTCCACAAGAAGTCCCTTGATCCAAAGTTTCTCCATCACAGGTGTGGATTTCCATGGTCTGACTTTATTCCTATAAGATACTTAGACACGTTTAGCTGTACATAATATTTCTATATATTTCCTTTTGTTCACACGGTCATTTTGCAAGGTATGCCCTCCATCCAGAATACCAAGGGAGGTCAAAACTCACTGTTATTTCATATTTTCGGACACTCAGTTGTTGCCTTGCCCTACATCATCAATTGGCAGACTTAACATAACTGAATCTGAATCAGTTGATGAACTGTGCATTGTAGCTTACTGAGATCCTCCATGCAATGGAGTCCAATGTTTTAACACACGGAATAACTAGTTCAGCGTCACCTGCGACAAGAGGATGGAGGAGAGAGGCAGAGTAGAGAGGGCAGGGTGGAGAGAGGGAGAGTAGAGAGGATGGAGGAAATAGGGAGAGTAGAGAAGGCAGGATGGAGAGAGGGAGAGTAGAGAGAGCAGGGAGGAGAGAGGGAGAGTAGAGAGGATGGGGGAGAGAGGGAGAGAAGAGAAGGCAGGGTGGAGAGAGGGAGAGTACAGAGGGCAGGGTGGAGAGAGGGAGAGAGGGAAAGGGAGGGGATTAACATATCAGAGGGAAGGGAGAGAGAAAGAGAGGAGGGGAGAGCCATAGGGGAGGCAGAGAGAAGGGGAGAGGAGGAAAAGAGAGAAGGAGATGGAGAGGTGGAGAGGAAAGAGAGAGGGAGACAGGAAGGGAGAGTAGGAAACGGCATGTAGAGAAATAAAGAGGGGCTCAGGGTAAGAGGGTGGAAGAGAGGATTTCTTCTCATCAGCGCAGAAGAGTGCAGATAGAGTGTCAGTGAAAGTGAAGAGGAGATTTTGTCTGAGTTGTTTGAATAGTTTCCTGGTTCAGACAGCAATGTGTGTTTAATCTGCAGCGCTGACAAGGTCAGGGTCAGGGGACTCCAGCACAAGGTCTGTTACACTGTAAGTACAGAAGAGTGGATAGAGTTTCTCATTGGGATTGAACTCCATGTCAGTGAAAGTGTAGATGTGAGATCTGGTCTCCACATTGTAAAAGGAGAGCTGCCCTTCCTCATAATCCAGATACACCCCCAGCTTCTGGGGCTTCAGACTCTGGGGGAAGGGGGTTTCGGGGTCAGTGAGAGCACTGAACCTGTATCCATCCCACCTCACAGTCCAGTAACCCTGCTGGGGGGTGATGCTGAACTCCTTCCTCCTGGCAGACTCTCTGCTGACTCCTAATCTCCACGGTGCATTCCCCCCCACCTGCACCTGCCAGTAGCGTCTCCCCGAGCTGAAGCTCTCCCTGCCCAGCACACAGGGCCAGCGATCATATCTCTCTGTATTGTCAGGGAGATCCTGCCGTGTCTCTCCCAGTCTCACTCGTTTCCCCTCCGCAGACAGGATGAGATAGGGGTTTGCTGTATCAGGGTGCAGAGTCACATCAACTGTGGAGCAGAGAGGAGACATCATCATTATTATTATTATTATTATTATTAATAGTAGTAGTCCTATTTAAGGCCTAATGGCCAGACTACACCAACTGCCCAATGGCAGCCGGTGCACTGGACGCCCAAAGGCGGCCAGAGAAAAAATTCAATTTAGCACCCCTAAATTAGGTGTGCCAACAAGAACCAGACCTTAACTAATAAACAGAAAAAACGGTAAAAATGTCTGTAAATTAAATGTTTAATACCAAAGGGGAGGTGGTACAGAGCATGCCCCCTAGAGCCCACTGGTCGACAAAAGTGGCCATGTCGCCAGCGGATTCCGCGTGGGCTTGCTCCAACTGAATCCGTGAACGGACGAGGGCCCTGAACATGGCCCCACAGTCAATGGCCAGTTCTGCAAGAGCCAGGAGCAGATTCACGAGGAGGTCCCTCTTCTTGGTGGAGCCACGAACAGGGTGCCCGAAAATAAGGAGGGTGGGGGAGAAATGCAGCCAGAACTGCAGCAAGAGGTTTTTCAAGAAAAGAAAAAACGGCTGCAGCCTGGCACACAAAAAATAAATATGAGCTACCGACTCGGACAGTCCGCAGAAAGGGCATGCGGCGTCCGAGTCGGTAAAGTGACGCAGGATCTCTCCTGACGCGAGCGCTCCATGCAGGACCCTCCACCCCAAGTCCCCAGCTCCTCTGGAGACCAACGGGGAGTACAGGGCCTCCCACTGGGGACCGACGCCCCCTGGTGGTCGGAGGGTCTCCCGCCAAGCGGTGTCTCGGCGGGAGACGAAGGCGAGGAAGTGGAGGGTGTGGAGCATCATCGCGTACAGGGTCCTCCTCGATGCCGATCGGAGGGGGATCGAGGAGAACTGCGAGATCCTGCTCAGGTTGTTCTCGAGGGGAGGCCGAGGGGGGGCTCAGGCCTTCGGTTCGATCAGCAGGACCGGAGAGCCGGGGGTTGGGGGGGGGGATGGAAGATGGCTCTCGGGTCCTGAGAACTCCCTCGAGATACCTGACAGAGTCTGGGTGCAACGCTGCTTTGCACTCCCGGATCGCTCGGCCGGCCGTCCTGACGGTCGCCCGAGCCGCCCTGGCGACCAGCGACTCGGGCGTCAGCCACTCTGACCGCTCGCGATCCAGGAGATCCCAGACTCTGGTCACATTGGCCGAGATCAGCGCGCGCCGCACCGAGGGGGACTCCAACGCCTGTGCACCCTCAGTCGGAACGGCTTCTCGGCCGACGTTAAACATGCTCCGGGGAGACGGATTCCCCGGAGGTCGATCCAGAACAGCTGCCGGTCGTAGCCCAGGTCGTGCAGCTGGCGCAACAGGAGGGACGCCAGCGGGCACCACTGCGGGGCCGGGTCTGCGTACAGGAATCTCTGCAGGGTCTGGAGGCGGAAGGTGTGCACCTGGCTCTTGATGCACACCAACCCTTGCCCTCCCTCGGCCAGAGGGAGGCTCAGAACCGCCGCAGAGACCCAGTGCTTTCTGGCCCAGAAGAAGTCCGTCAGCTTCCTCTGGACCCTGGACACAAACTCAGGGGGCGGGCTCAGGACGGTGAGTCGATGCCAGAGCATCAACGCCACCAGATGGTTAATCACTAAAGCCCGTCCCCTGAAGGAAAGCAGTTTCAGCAGACCCGACCACGACCTCAGCCTAGCAGCCACCTTGTCCTCCAACTCCACCCAGTTGGCTGCGACCGAGGTCTCCGCGGGGACTCCACTTGAACTGCTGGAGCGCAACGGGGAGGGAGTCCACCCACCAGGGACCTACCAGTAACCCGGAGCACTTGTCCCAGTTGATCCTGGCAGAGGAAGCGGCAGAGTAGACGCTCTGGCAGCTCCGCATCCTCTCCAGGTCAACCGGGTCGGAGGCCACCAGGAGCACGTCGTTGGCATAGGCCGACAGGACCACCCTCGTGTCCGGCGCGCCGAGCGCTAACCCCGTGAGCCTCCTGCGAAGGAGGCAGAGGAAGGGCTCGATGTACAGCGCGTACAGTTGTCCGGATAGAGGGCAGCCCTGATGCACTCCTCTCCCGAATGCAAGGGGCGCGGTCAGGGACCAGTTGACCTTCACGAGGCACTCGGCAGAGGCGTAGAGCATCTGGAACAGGCCGACGAAACGCGGCCCGAATCCGAACGCTCGCAGGGTTCCGAAGAGATACTCGTGATCCACCCAGTCGAACACCTTCTCCTGATCCAGAGACAGGAAGGCGACCGACCGACCAGTCCTCCTGCAGTAGTGCAGCAGGTCCCGAACCAGGAAGATGTTATCAAAAATCGCCCGGTTCGGGACCGTGTAGGACTGGTCGAGGTGGATCACGTCTGCCAGCACGGACTTGAGCCTCAGGGAGGCGGCCTTGGCCACGATTTTATAGTCCGTGCACAGCAGCGAGACCGGGCACCAGTTCTTTAGGCAGTGGAGATCCCCCTTCTTGGGCAGGAACATGATCACCGCCCGCCTCATCGAAAGGGGCATCTCCCCGGTCTCGTAGGCTTCCGCCAGGACCCGTGCAAAGGCGGGCCCCAGCAAGTCCCAAAACTTTTTGAAGAACTCCACGGTCAGCCCGTTGATGCCAGGCGATTTGTTATAGGACACCTGACTGAGGGCGTCGGAGAGCTCGGCCAGGGTCAGCTGGCCCTCGAACTCGTCCCGCATGCCCTTGCCGACCGTGGGAAGTCCGTCCCACAGAACCCTGCACGCGTCAGAGTCGACGGGATCTGGAGAGAAGAGGGCAGAGTAGAAGGCCCTGGCCCTCTCGTTCACGCTCTCCGGATCCGTCAGAAGGGAGCCGTCGTCCGCCAGGAGGCAGGTGATGTTCTTGCGGTCTCCCTTCTTTTTCTCCAACGCGTAGAAGAAGTGTGTGCCGCGGTCCATCTCCCGGAGGAACTGGACCCGCAAGTGCACAAACGCCCCCCGGGACCACTGGAGCTGCAGGTCCCGCAGGGTGCTCTTCTTCTCCTCGTACGCGCTCTGCTCGAGTTGGTCCCCGCGAGCCAGGCAGCTCTCCAGATCGAGCAGCTCCCCTTCCAGCCACTCGATCCGCGAGTCCCTCCGCCTGCTCGCGCCCCTCGTGTACTCCTGACAGAGGATCTTGATCTGCGCTTTCCCCACGTCCCACCACTGACGCCACGTGGGGAAGCGAGATCGCCTGCCGTGCCAGACTGTCCAAAAGTCCCCCAAAGACCGCTCAAAGCACTCGTCCTCCAACAAGCTGTTGTTAAAGTGCCAGTAGGCGGAGGAGTGCCTAGCTGGCACCACGGCCACCGTCACGGCCACCAGGTTGTGGTCCGTGAACGGCGCCGGCCTGATGTTGGAGGCGCGAACGCAATGAGCGTGGTTCCGCGGTACATAGAACCTGTCAATCCAGGACAGACACCTGACCCTCCCTCACCCTGGAGAAGGTGAAGGCCGAGGCGTCCGGGTGTTGCCACCGCCAGATGTCGACCAGAGAGAGCCGAGCGATCAGCTCTCTCAGGGCGGCTGACGAGAGTGGGTAGGGCTTACGCCCCACCCTGTCCGCTGCCTTGAGGGTGCAGTTAAAATCCCCCTCGAGGACCACGAGCTCGTCGGCGCCGATGGTGTTCAGATGGTTCGACATCCGGTGGAAAAACTGGACCCTCGCCGGACCCGAGGACGGAGCGTACGCGTTCACCAGGTGAACGGTAGCGTCCCCGTCCCGGATCCGGTGGTGCAACAGATGGCCCGGCACGACGTTGACCACATCGAGCACCGTGGGAACAAAGGACCCGGAGAAGAGCGTCGCCACCCCACAAGATGACTCGGTGAGGTGGCTGAACGACACTCTCCCCCCCCACTCCAGCAGCCAGTTGGCCTCGGCCTGCGGAAGCACACAGAGTAACCCCCCGTTTTTCAGAAAGGAGATTACCTGGGCCCTGTGGAAATGGTCCTTACACCCATTGATGTTCACGGTCCCGATGCGATACATGTTCCTCTGTCAGGTTTAGTCGGTGACACTCACGGGAGATCATGATATCTCCCGAAGTTCACCAACTGGTCATGAAGCTTTCGGGCACGAATGTGCACGCTCGTGCCCGAAGTCTTGCTGGCGTGGCTGGCCCTGAGGAAGGATCTCACAGAGTGTAGGATCCTCTGGAAATCCCCCCATTTGTCCAGGGCCAGCTGGACCTTGTCCCTGCGGTGGATGGTGGCCTCCAAGAAATCTAGGAGCGTCGCCACAGGGATGTCCGGAGAAGGGGCGGACAGACTCTCTGAACCCATGCTGCATGTGGACTCTGAGTCCTCCTCCCTCTCCTCCGGTTCTCCACCGCCCCCCTCGCGGTGGAGAAGCACAACGCACTCACGTTGGTGGGTAAGCGCGTTGCGTCTTATTTTGATTTTAACCGACTCCCCCAGCGCCCCCCCCCAGGGGACGCAGCGGGAGAGATCGGCGGAGGGACCCTGGCGGGGACTGTCTGCACCCTTGATTTCGGGGGCACAGACGGTCGCTCGACTTACAGCGCTGAGCCGGACGGTCTCGTCTCCGCTTTGGGTCCCTCCTTTGAGGTCCGAGGCACGGTCTCAGGCCCGTCCTCTTTCCTCGAAGGAAGGGGATCCACCCTCTCGGGTCCTTCCCCTCCCTCCCCTAGAGAAAGGGTATACACCCTTTCGGGTCCTTCCCCTCCCTCCGCATCAGTCATCGGGACCGCCTTGGGCGATGTTTCCCCCCTGACGGTCGTGCAAGAGCCGGAGCCCTCGTCCCTGCCGGAAAGGGAAGCCCGAGGTGGTTGTTCTTCCAGGGGCTCCTCCCGCACCCCCTCGGTGACTGGAACCGGCCCCTCGATGCTGGGTCGGGGACCGGTTTCTTGGCCCCGTTGCACTTCGGGGAGGGGATCTACCTCGAGGGCACCACCTTCTGCCCTCTCTGGTTCTTCCCCTCCCTTCTGCGCTCTGGAGGCCATTGTAAGCGTGGGCTCCGCAGAGCCCACATCTGCTTCAGGGGGTGTTTTCTTATCCCCCTCCGCAGCAGCACGAGGGCCGGAACCCCCGTCGCCGCAAGAGAGGGAAGCCTGAGGCAGCTCTTTTTCTGGTTGGGGGGGCTCAGCTCCCCCCTCTGACCCCTCAGCCGGGGTCGCCTGCATGGGCTCCGCTTTATCCGCGGAGCCCACGCCTGCCTCGGGGGTCAAGTCCGCCCCCTCCCCGGAGACGGGAACCCGAGACAGCTCTGGCATTGGGGGTAGTTCTTCCTCCCCCTCCGGCCCCTCAGCCGGGGTCCCCTGCATGGACTCCGCATTGTCCGAGGCAGCTCTTGTTCTGGGAGGGGTGGTTGATCCCCCCCTCCGGCCCCTCGGCGGGGGTCGTCTGCATGGGCTCCGCTTTATCCGCGGAGCCCACTTTTGCCTCGGGAGCTGGTTCCGCCACCCCTCCTCGGCAATACAGGTTTCAGGACCTGTGTCGCTACCGGAGGAAGGCGGTGCCCGAGGCAGGTCTTCTTTTGGGGGCCCCTCCTGTGCCCCCTCGACGACCTCCGCTGCGGCCGGCCCCTCGATGGTACATTCGAGGCTGGCGTCCGAGGTCTTCCCTCCCCTTTGGCCTCTTGGCGGGGGCCTCTTCCATGGACTCCGCTGCTTCTGCGGAGCCCTGGACCACCTCGGGGGGTGGATCCTTCTCCCCCTCTGTGGCAGCGCGAGGGCCAGGGCCCTTGTCGCCAGTAGAGGGGGGACGCCGAGGCGGTCGCTTTCGTTTTTAGGGGCCCTCTATCGCCCCCCGGAGACCCTCACCAAGAGGCCAAGACGCGCTTGCACCTTCCTCTTCCCCCTGAGGCTGCCGGAGGCGGTCCCCTGCCCTGTCACGGTGACGGGGAGCTCACCTCCGGCAGCGCTTCTCTCCTCACCCCCGGGGATGAGGTGCTGCCTCGCGGGGGGTGCCGTCAAGGGAGTCCCTTTCTCTGGGACTCCCCCTGACCCACCGCCAGATGGTGCGGCGGCGGGCTTCGTCGCCCCCTGCTTGGCCGCCCCGGTGGATCTGGCCGCCGCCTTCTTCTTGCGGTCCACTCAGCGGCCTTCTCCCTCTGTGTGCTTTCGGGAGGCGCGGAGGGTCCGGCCGCCTCGGGGGCCTTCTCTGCCTTTCCCCCCCCGGATTTTATTGGGAGGGGGGCAGGTGCCTTTTTGCCCCCCTCTGCGGGCCTCTTGGAGGGCCCTGGGGGCGAGGTGGCCTCGGATGGGTGCGGTGCGGGCGCGGGTGGTTTTGCGCTTTGCTGGAGCTTGGGGCACCTCTTTTTCTGGTGCCCCAGCTCCTTGCAGTGAAAGCACCGCACCTCCTCCGAGGAAAAAAAGATTACATAGTTGGTCCCCTCGAAGGGGACCACGAAGCTGCCCTCCACCGTCTCTCGACCCGCCAGGTGGATGGTCACCTGGCGGCGGAAAGACAGGATGTGGCGGAGGGCTTGGTCTTTGCAGCCCAGGGGGAGGGGGTGGATCGATGTTTTAATCTCCCCCAGGGCTTGCAAGTGGGGCCTGAGCAGGTCGTCCTTCAAAAAAGGTGGGACGTTTGAAAGGACGACCCTTGTGTCCAGGTCCGCGAGCGGTTCGACGGGGATGAAGATCCCCGCCACCGCGAGACCCCTCTCAATCGCCGTGTTCGCGGCGGCCTCCGATTTTAAGAAGAAGACGGCTTTGCCGTACATCTTGGAGGCCGCCACGATGGCCGATGGCCCCACCAACTTGGCCATGGCCTTGACAAAGCCCTCGATTGAGAGGGAGTCCTTCAGGAGGCACCTGACCCCGTGCCTCCTGGTAATGTTTTTAAAAGGTGGCTGCAGCCTCCCCTGCAGCCACCTTTGCCCATTTTGTCGGGGCCTGTGGAGCTTGCCCACTCATAATTTTATTTTATTTGTTTATTTATTTATTCGAAAACAAACAAACAATAATTCAAAATAAAACAAACACAAATTTCACACCCCTGCACTCCAATAGTGCAGGGGCACACAGCACACAAAGTTTTTTTTTTTTTTTTTTTTTTTTTTTTTTTAATAAATTAAATAAACGAAAAATAACCACCCCTGCACTCCAATAGTGCAGGAGTAGTGAAATTAAAAATAAAACAAACTAACAAAATTTTTTTATTTATTTTTAAAACAACAAAAAAATAAAACAATCAAAAACACAAAGGGTGTTTTTTTTTAACAAAACAAACGTATTTATTTATTTATTTAAATAAATAAATAACTACAAATTGACACACCTCTGCACTACAATAGTGCAGGGGTACAAAGAAAATGCAAAAATAAATCAAAGTTTAAAACTAAAAAATAGTTTTAAACTTAAAAGAAAATCAAAATCAAAAAATCAAACAAAGGGCAAATGAAGGAGCACATAGCCTGTGCTCCCTGCCTGCCCTTCCCCCACTCTGCACACAGCAGAGATGGGGGATTTTAAAAAAAAAACGATTTTTAAATCAAAAACTAAAACAGTTAATTATATAAAAATAATTTTCCTAAAAGTACAAAAATAAAACCTTTAAAGTAAAATTAACAAATCAATAAAAGAAGTGTTTTAAAAAGAAAGAAAAATCAAAGAAGAATCTCTCCTGCACTTGCTTATGCAGGCAAGTGCAGGAAGAGAAAGGAAAAACTAAAAAAGTGTTTTTTTAATCAAAAATAAAAACACTAAATCAAAATATTTTTAACATATTTTTACTTTAGATAAGTTAAATTATAAAAAGATTTAGAAAATCAAAAGTTTAAACAACTGTTTTTAATGTTTTTAATGTGGAAACTGAGGAGCTCAGAAATGTGTGTCCTCTCAGTAGTAGTAGTATTTATATTATTAGTAGTAGAATTGAGGAAGGGTATGAGTGAGGGAGGGTATGAAGGAGGGAGGGTATGAGTGAGGGAGGTTATGAAGGAGGGAGGTTATGAAGGAGGGAGTGTATGAAGGAGGGTATGAGTGAAGGAGGGTATGAGTGAGAGAGGGTATGAAGGAGGGAGGGTATGAGTGAGGGAGGTTATGAAGGAGGGAGTGTATGAAGGAGGGTATGAGTGAAGGAGGGTATGAGTGAGAGAGGGTATGAAGGAGGGAGAGTATGAAGGAGGGAGTTTATGAAGGAGGGAGTGTATGAAGGAGGGTATGAGTGAAGGAGGGTATGAGTGAGAGAGGGTATGAAGGAGGGTATGAGTGAGGGAGGGTATGAAGGAGGGTGGGTATGAAGGAGGGTATGAAGGAGGGTGGGTATGAAGGAGGGTATGAAGGAGGGAGGGTATGAGTGAGGGAGGTTATGAAGGAGGGAGTGTATGAAGGAGGGTATGAGTGAAGGAGGGTATGAGTGAGAGAGGGTATGAAGGAGGGAGGGTATGAGTGAGGGAGGTTATGAAGGAGGGAGTGTATGAAGGAGGGTATGAGTGAAGGAGGGTATGAGTGAGAGAGGGTATGAAGGAGGGAGAGTATGAAGGAGGGAGTTTATGAAGGAGGGAGTGTATGAAGGAGGGTATGAGTGAAGGAGGGTATGAGTGAGAGAGGGTATGAAGGAGGGTATGAGTGAGGGAGGGTATGAAGGAGGGTGGGTATGAAGGAGGGTATGAAGGAGGGAGGGTATGAGTGAGGGAGGTTATGAAGGAGGGAGTGTATGAAGGAGGGTATGAGTGAAGGAGGGTATGAGTGAGAGAGGGTATGAAGGAGGGAGAGTATGAAGGAGGGAGTTTATGAAGGAGGGAGTGTATGAAGGAGGGTATGAGTGAGAGAGGGTATAAAAGAGGGAGGGTATGAAGGAGGGTATGAGTGAAGGAGGGTATGAGTGAGAGAGGGTATGAAGGAGGGAGGGTATGAGTGAGGGAGGTTATGAAGGAGGGAGTGTATGAAGGAGGGTATGAGTGAAGGAGGGTATGAGTGAGAGAGGGTATGAAGGAGGGAGAGTATGAAGGAGGGAGTTTATGAAGGAGGGAGTGTATGAAGGAGGGTATGAGTGAGAGAGGGTATAAAAGAGGGAGGGTATGAAGGAGGGTATGAGTGAGGGAGGCTATGAAGGAGGGTGGGTATGAAGGAGGGTATGAAGGAGGGTGGGTATGAAGGAGGGTATGAAGGAGGGAGGGTATGAAGGAGGGAGCGTATGAAGGAGGATATGAGTGAGGGAGGGTATGAAGGAGGGAGGGTATGAGTGAGGGAGGTTATGAAGGAGGGAGGTTATGAAGGAGGGAGTGTATGAAGGAGGGTATGAGTGAAGGAGGGTATGAGTGAGAGAGGGTATGAAGGAGGGAGGGTATGAGTGAGGGAGGTTATGAAGGAGGGAGTGTATGAAGGAGGGTATGAGTGAAGGAGGGTATGAGTGAGAGAGGGTATGAAGGAGGGAGAGTATGAAGGAGGGAGTTTATGAAGGAGGGAGTGTATGAAGGAGGGTATGAGTGAAGGAGGGTATGAGTGAGAGAGGGTATGAAGGAGGGTATGAGTGAGGGAGGGTATGAAGGAGGGTGGGTATGAAGGAGGGTATGAAGGAGGGTGGGTATGAAGGAGGGTATGAAGGAGGGAGGGTATGAGTGAGGGAGGTTATGAAGGAGGGAGTGTATGAAGGAGGGTATGAGTGAAGGAGGGTATGAGTGAGAGAGGGTATGAAGGAGGGAGGGTATGAGTGAGGGAGGTTATGAAGGAGGGAGTGTATGAAGGAGGGTATGAGTGAAGGAGGGTATGAGTGAGAGAGGGTATGAAGGAGGGAGAGTATGAAGGAGGGAGTTTATGAAGGAGGGAGTGTATGAAGGAGGGTATGAGTGAAGGAGGGTATGAGTGAGAGAGGGTATGAAGGAGGGTATGAGTGAGGGAGGGTATGAAGGAGGGTGGGTATGAAGGAGGGTATGAAGGAGGGAGGGTATGAGTGAGGGAGGTTATGAAGGAGGGAGTGTATGAAGGAGGGTATGAGTGAAGGAGGGTATGAGTGAGAGAGGGTATGAAGGAGGGAGAGTATGAAGGAGGGAGTTTATGAAGGAGGGAGTGTATGAAGGAGGGTATGAGTGAGAGAGGGTATAAAAGAGGGAGGGTATGAAGGAGGGTATGAGTGAAGGAGGGTATGAGTGAGAGAGGGTATGAAGGAGGGAGGGTATGAGTGAGGGAGGTTATGAAGGAGGGAGTGTATGAAGGAGGGTATGAGTGAAGGAGGGTATGAGTGAGAGAGGGTATGAAGGAGGGAGAGTATGAAGGAGGGAGTTTATGAAGGAGGGAGTGTATGAAGGAGGGTATGAGTGAGAGAGGGTATAAAAGAGGGAGGGTATGAAGGAGGGTATGAGTGAGGGAGGGTATGAAGGAGGGTGGGTATGAAGGAGGGTATGAAGGAGGGTGGGTATGAAGGAGGGTATGAAGGAGGGAGGGTATGAAGGAGGGAGCGTATGAAGGAGGATATGAGTGAGGGAGGGTATGAAGGAGGGAGGGTATGAGTGAGGAAGGGTATGAAGGAGGGTATGAGGATCAATTAAAATGAATCTTATAATAATAATATTTACTAGATATAAATATTAACTAAACCCCGAGATCGCCTCATACAGTAAAGTCTCTTAAATCGACAGGCTGATCTCAAGCTGCAGTTTGGAATAGCGGCAGTGTTCTGAATTTGGAATTGTAGCAGTGTTCTGTTGTCATGGAAACTGCAGTGAACGCAATGAGCCGTGAGATACACCAGGGGTTCCGCACTCCTTGGGAAAATGTCAAATTAAAAACATTTGATATGTTTAAACCTGTAACACTATAAATAAACCCAAACTGCCCTTTACTCATCTGAATACATATTGTGAAAGATGGAAATCACATAGCATATGCACTGAGGGAAATTAATTTAATAAATAAAATAAATTGCAAAAACTAAACAGACTTTTTTTTTAATCAAACCTTTAAATTAGGTAGCTTTGTATAATTGAACATTTTAGAAATGCGGTTATTTTTCTTGGTCATCAAACACGAAAGAAGTGCATGTCTCTTATTATTCCCATTCATAAATACCAGAGCAGGAATCACTTTGAGTAAAACCAGTACAACGCGCACAAAAACATGACTCTGAAATCCGAATTTCTGAACACTGTGTAACTAAAACACCCAGCCGTTACCTCTCACGCTGAACTGTAACGCACAGAAAAGAGGAATGCGCAAAATACAGAGAGGGAAACGAGAGCCGCGCAACAGAGAGGGAAACGAGAGCCGCGCAACAGAGAGGGAAACGAGAGCCGCACAACAGAGAGGGAAATGAGAACCGCGCAACAGAGAGGGAAACGAGAGCCACGCAACAGAGAGGGAAAAGAGAGCCGCGCACAACAGAGAGGGAAACGAGAGCCGCGCACAACAGAGAGGGAAACGAGAGCCGCGCACAACAGAGAGGGAAACGAGAGCCGCGCACAACAGAGAAGGAAACGAGAGCCACGCAACAGAGAGGGAAACGAGAGCCGCGCACAACAGAGAGGGAAACGAGAGCCGCACAACAGAGAGGGAAACGAGAGCCGCGCACAACAGAGAGGGAAACGAGAGCCGCGCAACAGAGAGGGAAACGAGAGCCGCGCACAACAGAGAGGGAAACGAGAGCCGCACAACAGAGAGGGAAACGAGAGCCGCGCACAACAGAGAGGGAAACGAGAGCCGCGCAACAGAGAGGGAAACGAGAGCTGCACAACAGAGAGGGAAACGAGAGCCGCACAACAGAGAGGGAAATGAGAGCCGCGCACAACAGAGAGGGAAACGAGAGCCGCGAACAAGTTACTTTTTTCTGTACAACAAAATACAACTTGCAACCCCCCCCCCCGAAAAAAAAAATAAATAAATACATGTGGAGCGAAGCTGCGGCACTGATCAAAAATAAACCTTAAATCCTGAAAATAAATCCATCTGCAGCGAAATCTGAAAAACTGTGAACGAGCCAGTAATCAATAAAATAGCAGCATATCCAAACATTTTAATAAATCAGTTACCGGTATGTAACGAGATGTAGGAGTTTGATTAATAACTTGATTTAGTTAATATTGAAACACACATCAGAGTACTCAATGTTTTAAATGTTAATAGCTGATTAGTCACAAAAACGTATTATTCAGAGGCATCAAATGAATTTTTAAATGAATGTTATCAAGTACAGGAGTTAGTATGAAAACGTTTCTACAAAAGAACAACCCATTCCAGCTCCTCAAAGCTGAGCCCGCGGTACAAACCCATTCCAGCTCCTCAAAGCTGAGCCCGCGGTACAAACCCATTCCAGCTCCTCAAAGCTGAGCCCGCGGTACAAACCCATTCCAGCTCCTCAAAGCTGAGCCCGCGGTACAAACCCATTCCAGCTCCTCAAAGCTGAGCCCGCGGTACAAACCCATTCCAGCTCCTCAAAGCTGAGCCCGCGGTACAAACCCATTCCAGCTCCTCAAAGCTGAGCCCGCGGTACAAACCCATTCCAGCTCCTCAAAGCTGAGCCCGCGGTACAAACCCATTCCAGCTCCTCAAAGCTGAGCCCGCGGTACAAACCCATTCCAGCTCCTCAAAGCTGAGCCCGCGGTACAAACCCATTCCAGCTCCTCAAAGCTGAGCCCGCGGTACAAACCCATTCCAGCTCCTCAAAGCTGAGCCCGCGGTACAAACCCATTCCAGCTCCTCAAAGCTGAGCCCGCGGTACAAACCCATTCCAGCTCCTCAAAGCTGAGCCCGCGGTACAAACCCATTCCAGCTCCTCAAAGCTGAGCCCGCGGTACAAACCCATTCCAGCTCCTCAAAGCTGAGCCTGCGATACAAACCCATTCCAGCTCCTCAAAGCTGAGCCTGCGTTACAAACGCATTCAAACTCCTGCAGCTGCCTGTTGTGTTCTTTATACTTTGCAAAACGTATTCTATGGAAGCAGACTCGACATATTGTAATTTTATTAATACTGAACACACTGTTTACATCTGAAGCAGAGCGACCACATGACCTTAACATCCCGCCTACTGGAAGGCAATCTGGAAGCTCTGATTTGTGAATTTCTTTGATTGACAGTCCAACAACACTGCCTTGCTACACTTTGTTTTTCTGCAGTTTCAGCTGCCGCCGGCCCGGGCCTTTCACTATTAATAGAAAAAAAATACACACAACGTCACTGCCCCCCGCCCGGGACTGTGTCGCGGCGCACCTTCACACACTCACAGGGCTCTATGGAGTCTGTGTTAACGAGAGCACGGACGGAATCAAAAGAATATTAACGTGGAATTAAGCGCTGTATGAAAAAAATGCATTTGGCAATAGAGCATTAAGCTTGAGATTTACATATATGAAGGGAAAATGTGAAACTAATGGTCAGTACAGGCAGTGGCGTAACTTTGGATTCAAAAGTGGGGAAGTGGGTGGCAGGGGGCGGTTTCTGTAGCTGTGTTATAAATGAGACGGAGTATTCTGTAAGGGATAAACAACGAGAAGGGATGAGTCAGTGAAAATAATTAATTCACCGTTCGAGTGCGTTAAATATATCTAATCATGGAAAACAAATAGAAACCTTTGTAAGGAATTAAATAATTAGACAACGCTGTTTTTAACGTCTGTATTACAAGACAAAAAGTACTCCTCACACAGACTGCTATTACAGCCGTCACTTTGAACAATACGATCCCAATGTTCACACAGAGAAGATTTATGGTAGTGAAACCACGGGCATAGCAGCAATATAGAATTGATCAAGTTCAAAACTAAAAGTTATGAAACACGCCCATCTGTTTGCTTTGGAGCGCTCCACGCTGCACTAAAAAAAACCAAAAAAAACCCCAGTTTTTAAAGTGAACAATACTATTTTTCAATACAATTAGATAAAACAATACTTAATCCAATGAAGACGAACGCAAACCAAATGGAAAGAGTAGAAGCCTGTAGTTTTATGGTTTTGTGTTGTTCACCTTGCCCGCGGTGTGAATAAGTTCATTTAAATTAACTGAATTACATGTTTTTAAACGGTAAAAATGGAAATCAGAAAAAATGGGAATCAGAACAAAATAACACGAATTCCATAGGGCCCTAGTCTTAGTACTGTACATTATTTCAGTAAAGTGAATAGCTTGTGTGATTAAGGCACCTCACGGCTCCATTCACGCCACAGTAAAACACTGTAACACATTGGAAAAGAAAAACATGCAGCTACTGTTTATTTATTTATTTATTTATAAAAAGAACAGCGAATGAGATGTCCGTTACAAAGTGCGTACACCTTTTTATCTGTCCATATTTTATTGTGTGTGTTCAACATCATATCTGCAATTACAGACAGAGGCGGGTTTGTCAATTTTGTGGCCCCAATCAAAGCTCAGTTTAGGGGCCCCTCCTTCTCTACCTGTCATGACCATTTTAGCATTACCACACACATCAGTGTCTGCCACAGTCCTATGTCATTATAAGGGTGGGCTACAGAACCGACAGTGCACTTGAACTAAGGTGTTCTCATGTAAGTTAAATAGGAGAATGAAAGACATTTTCTTACCTTCTAGTAGCTCTTGCTGCAATCAGAATCTAACCATCCTGGCTTTGACTTCAGCAAAAGCTTTGATTATGTCCTCCATATTCAATGATCTCCAGACTCTCTGCTCAATAGAGATCATTGCTAAATCATTCAGTCTTTCCTGGGACATGGTTGACCGCAAGTACGCTTTAATCAGCTTCAAGGAGGAGAAACTCCTTTCACCTGAGGCGACAGTGACGGGCAAAGTCAAGAGTAAACGCAGGGCAATGCTCAAATTGCCATACAGCTCCAACAGATTCTCCTTGTAGATGTAATCCAGCATTTCTGCTGGAGAAGAAATGTGACCTGGAAAAACAATGACAGCTGCCCTCACTTCAAGGACCATTTCCTGGCTGTCAATATCCCCTAGTGTCTGCTCCAGGTTCCTGCATGACTCCTCCAGTGTGTCTTCTTGAACGGCTTTCTTCATGTTATCTGCTGAATATAAAAATCCAAACAAAGAAAAAAATGGGTCCACCTGTGTGAACCTCTCACTGACACTATTCAGTGCCATATCAACCAGGGGAAGGAAAAAAATCTTTCTTAAAGCGCTGTTCTGGTGTGAATTGAGTTTCCTCTGTGCCCTCATAGAGGAATTGGTGAGTTGTTCTTCTCTGTCTCTCCACTGGGAATGTCATGTCTATCTGCATTTTCTCAGCTATTTCTCTTGCATCTATCTGGGTTGAGGCAAGTCCACCATCCCTGTATTCCTGGAGAAACTGTTTAACACCATCAGTCTCCCTCTTCACTGTCTCAATTGACACACTGGGGCTTTGCGGGAGTTTGCTGACGCGGTTTACCTGATACAACACATTGTACCAGATCACAACACAGAGAATGAAGCGCCATGTTGTCAGCTCCTTACACAGGCTCTGTGATGAAGACAATGTCTCCCCATCCTTCTTGTCTGTTGCGTGTTCACTGAGTGCAGTTAAAGCCTCCACCACTTCAGGCATTTGGTAGCGAAGTGTTTTCACACTGTCAATGCGGCACTCCCATCTTGTTGTTGACAGACTTTTCACTGTGAGCTTCACATGATTTTGTAGTATTGACCAGCGCTGTACTGAGGAGCTGAAGAGGTTGTAAAGGCACTGAAGATTGCCGAAAAAACTCACAGAGAGTACAGATGACTTGGCTGCATCAGCCACAACAAGGTTTAGTGTGTGACTGCTGCAGGGAACACACATTGCCTTATTGTTCAGTTCCAGCACTCTTTTCTGGACCCCCTGCTTGTGTCCCATCATATTACTTCCATTATCATAGGATTGCCCACGACAGTCTGCAATGTTCAATTTCAAGTGGTTCAGCTGCTCAAGGAGGGTATAAGCCTTTTCCTGTGGTGTTATCAACACTGATAAACCCAACAAAGTGCTCTGAGATGGAGGCCCCCACAGCTGACTCACAGTTCACAATGCGTAGCACCAGGGACAACTGTTCTGTGTGGCTGATGTCTGGGGTGCAGTCCATTATGACTGAAAAGTATTTGGCCTCTTTCACTTTCTGCACAATTGCATCACATGTTTTCTGTCCAACTAATGCAATTAACTCATTTTGGATGGTGTTACTCAAGTAATGATCCTTGATTTCCTTTTTGTCAATCCTTCTAAGATGTTCGCTCATTATGGGATTAAACTGTGCCATCAGCTCTATCTGTCCAAGGAAGTTGCCATTATGGGGCTCAAAAAGTTTCTCTGAGTGTTCTCTTAAGGCCTGGTTGCATTCTGCTAAATGGCAAACAATGGCAATTATTCTGCTTAACACAGCCCTCCAGTGCTGTACTTCCAGGGCCTGTAATTCCTGACTGTCACTATCAATGGTTTTGCCAGATTTCAGCCGTTCATCTAATTCCCGCCAGCTCTGCATATTGGCACGGTGCGATTTGCCCTTTTCATGCTCTTTCAAGTGGCTATGAAGATTTATCCACGATCGAAATCCACTGCTGCTAAGAGCATATCTGGTCCCTCTTTCAAACAGCTTGCAGCAGAAACAAAATACAGAATCACTGCTCACTGAGTAAACTAACCACTTACGATGGATTTTCTCTCCGTTTTTCATTTTCTTTTGGTAATTCTCTTCAGTAAAACGACGTGGGATGTTGTCATCGTTTTGTGGGAAGTCAAAATCCTTAATATGAACTGGCCCCCTTATGATCAACTTACATTTATTTTGGTTGGTAAGCTTGTCTGGCCAAAGCGCTGGGTCGTCCGAGAGAATGACAGTTTCACTCACCACTTGGTCATGTTGTTGCGAGGCTTCGGGCGAGGCCTCGGCAAGTTCTGCGGCAGATGGAGCTGCTTCCTCTGAGCTAGTCGCTGTAACGTTATCCGGTAGGTCTGTGCTAACGGTGCTGCTGCAACAAGCTGAGGTGGTGGCATCACGAGGAGGACAAACATTTCCCACCTCCTCCTCGTCGGATGATTCCTTTGCAGTGTTACTCTTAAAGAAACTAGTGAGCTTCTGCAAACTTTCCTGTTGAGTTTTTGATTCTTTTATCTTTTTTCGTTTTTGAACTCTGCTAGGATACGTGCGCTTCATTTTGCTTGATTTCACTGACTGAAGCTGGCCTAGTTACGGTAGCTCAAATGTGTCATGATGCGCGCTGAATGAAATGACCTTTTGTAAATATATAGAAGTGCAGACAGGGTGTGTGTGGTCTATGAAATCAAATGTGTATATTATTTTACTTCATCTGAGAAAATAAGGATTTTGTTGCAATTCAGGCAGTAATGTAACACTGCTACTAGGCAGCAGGGGGGCCCCTAGCCCCGCGGGGCCCCATGCAATTGCGTGGTTTGCGTGTTGGGAAACCACGCCCCTGATTACAGAACAGCTTTTAATTATTCAAGCGAGCTGAACCGAGAAGCCGTGAAGGGGAGGGACTGGGAAATGAAGTCTTTATTTTTTCACGTGAATGCGCATGCGCCGTTTTGAAGGGGAGGGACGCTGGGAAATGAAGTCTTTATTTTTTCACTTGAATGCTCATGCGCCGCTGTGAAGGGGAGGGACGCTGGGAAATGAAGTCTTTATTTTTTCATGTGAATGCTCAAGCGCCGCTGTGAAGGGGAGGGACGCTGGGAACGAGTATCAGACAACGGCTTCGATTTCTAATGAAAAATAAATACATAAAGTTTTTTGGTTCTGGACATGTTTTGTTTCCTGGTCTTGTCACTGTGTTTTAAGTTTAATTTAAATAGAGTTGTTTTTTTTTAATGTTTTTTCGATGTTGGATACACACACTTTTTATGGAGCTTCTGGAGAAATGGTACGTTGTAAAATCGACTAGGAATGTTTATTTCATGCTATTAAAATAGATTACATTTTAGTGCGAACGTACAGTCCTCCTTTATGCTTTTATGTTTACCATTGATACGCACTTTGAATAACAAACCGAGGTTAAAATATGACTTAAAATAGTGGAAGTAAAATATAAAAATATGAAATGAGAGAAACATTAAATTTATGGCCGTTTAAACAGTTAAACGATTAACAATGGGTTTAAACGTGTAGTCAATTAAACGCAGATTTACAGCCCTACAAACTACAATGAGGAATATTTTCATACCCTCCACACAGAGATCAGCCATTTCCAGACCCAGGGAAATGTGCTGTTCTGTGGGGATTTCAACACCAGAACAGGAACAGAGCCTGACTGTAGAAGCACACAAGGTAACAGCCATGTTTTTGGACAAACCCCTCTGTACCTCACACCTACCTCAATCCACAGAAACAACCCCGATTGTATTGTGAACACAAATGGGAGGCAGTTAGTGCATCTCTGCCAAGCCTGGGGTCTGTACATCATTAATGGCAGGATCAGAGGGGACTCTTTAGGTAGATTCACATGCTGCTCAGCTCTTGGGACTAGCGTAGTTGATTACGCCATCACTGACCTGGACCCCTCCTTTATTAATGCATTCACTGTCAGGCCACAAACACCTCTGTCAGACCACAGTCAAATTATTGGGTTCCTACAAAGAACAGGACAGCCCAGTAACACACTAATACAGCCATGCAAGCTGTACCATCTGAACCATACTTATAAATGGGCTCCAAACAGCACAGAGGAATTCGATAAAGCAACTGGCTCTCCTGAAATCACTAACCTTACTGACACCTTCCAAATCACACAGTGCCAGCCTAATGTGAGAGGAGTAAATCTGGCAGTTAAACACATGAATGAAATATTAGAAAAAACAGCAAGCAAGGCAAATCTCCAAAAAATGAACAAGTAAAAAACAATCAGAAGCACAAACCCAAAGAAAAATGGTTTGATGATGAATGTGAAACAATAAGGAAAAAACTAAGACAAGAATCAAATCAAAAACATCATCAGCCACACAACCCAGATTTACACCTAAAGCAACACAAACACACCCTGAAACAGAACAAAGAGAAACACATGAACACAGCCCTCACAGACACGGAGGAATCTATTAACCAAAATCAGTTCTGGGAATGTGGAACAATATGAACTCCACACAAAAACAAGAACTGACAATACAAAATAAAATCTTTACAAAGAAACCCTACAAGAGGATTTTACAACAGAGCAAAATTTAATTCAGGAAAAACTTAAATCATTAGAACTATCTATTAAAGACAATCAGAACCCACTGGACTTCCCATTCTCCCCACAGGAGCTAGCAGAGAAGCTCCAGGGACTCAAACCCAGGAAAGCCTGTGGCCCGACAGCATCAGTACTGAGATGCTCAAACACAGCAGCCCTGAGCTGCAGGAGGCCCTGCTTAAATTATTCAACCTGGTACTACAGGAAGGCTGCTTCCCTGACATCTGGAACCAAGGGCTTATATCCCCAATTTACAAAAGTGGAGACAAATTCAACCCCAACAACTACCGAGGCATCTGTGTGAGCAGCAACCTGGGGAAGGTATTCTGCAATATCATCAATACCTGAATACTGGCCTTCCTTACCGAACAGAGTGTCCTGAGTAAGAGTCAGATTGGATTTCTATCAAATTACCAATGGCCATATTTATACCCTCCACACCCTAATCAACAAACATATACAACAAAAAAATAAAGGAAACATTTTCTCTTGTTTTATAGACTTTAAAAAAGCATTTGATTCCATTTGGCATGAAGGTTTAAATGATAAAATTCTACAATGTGGTGTAGGGGGTAAAATGTACGACATAATAAAGTCAATGTACTCAGAAAACAAGTGTGGAATAAAAATTGGCAACAAAAAACAGAATTAATCAAACAGGGTCATGGAGAGAGACAGGGCTGCAGTCTGAGTCCAACACTGTTCAATATTTACATCAGTGAATTAGCAGCGGTGTTGGAGCAGTCTGCACCACCCTAGAACACACCACACAATATACATACCTAGGCCTGACCATCAGTGCGTCAGGGAGCTTTAACCTGGCAGTGAATGCACTAAAAGAAAAAGCCTGCAGAGCTTTTTATGCCATCAAAAGGAGGCTTTATAAAATAAATCTACCTGTCAGAATCTGGCAAGAGTTATCCATCCCATTGTGCTATATGGAAGTGAGGTATGGAGTCCAGTCAGTCAACAAGATTATATAAAATGGGATAAACATCCAGTAGAAACCCTGCATGCTGAATTCTGCAAAAACATATTACAGGTAGAGCAGAAAACACCAAACCATGCATGCAGGGCTGAATTAGGCCGCTACCCACTGCTCACCAGCATGCAAAAAAGAGCAGTACAATTCTATATGCATCTAAACAGAAGTGAGCCAGACTCCCTCCAGTACAAGGCCCTTCTAACCCAAGAGCTCAGCCCAGAAAAGAGTCTCCTCAGCCAGCTGGTCCTGAAGCTCACTACACTAACCAACACTAACACTAACCAGCTTCAGGACAGCTCTGCTACAGCACTGCCAATCAGAGTCAACCAAACTGTAACACAAATCAAAAACTCCTATCTGGAACATTGGGACAAAGAAACAAAAACCCCAAATAAACTGGATTGCAACCGAGCCCTAAAAAGAGACTTTACTCTGGAGGGGATCTCTTCACTGTCAGAGATACAAAGCAGAGGCAGATCCTGACCAAGTACAGGCTCAGTGACCACAGCCTGGCCATTGAAAAAGGCTGACACAGGCAGACCTGGCTACCCAGAGAGAACAGGCTCTGTGGTCACTGTGAGACAGGAGAGGTCGAGACAGAGATGCACTTTCTCCTGCACTGTGAGAAATACAACCAAACAAGAGACACATTCCTTAAAAAAATGACTATTTCCCTCCCACACTTCCCACAACTGACTGACCCAGATAAACTGGCAGTCCTCCTGGGAGCAGCACACACAGCCCCACTGGCTGCCCAGTATGTGTGAACCTGTCACAGCCTGAGGGACACACAGTGAACACTCTGCACAGGGCGTTACTTACTCTGTGTTACATTCTATATACCAGCGGTCATTATTATTATTATTATTATTGTTGTTGTTGTTGTTGTTGTTGTTGTTGTTGTAAATCTATTGTTCATATGATATGTAATGTAATTGCTTTGGCAATACTGCTGACGTCTGTCATGCCAATAAAGCACCTTTGAATTGAATTGAATTGAATTGAAAAGAGATGGAGGGACAGGGGAGAGGGAGGGAGAGAGAGAGGGAGAGGAGAGAGATGGGAGGGAGGAGAGAGGGGAGAGAGAAGAGAAGGGAGAGGGTGGCAGAAGGGCGAGAGAAAAGGGAGGAGAGGAAAGAGAGATGTGGAAGAGAAGCAAGAGGGAGGTAGAGGATAGAAAGGGGAGAGGACGGGAGAGGATAGAGAGGAGTGAGGCGAGGATGGGAGAGAGGGGAGAGGATAGAGGGGAGAAGAGAAGAGGTAGAGGAGAGAGAGGGGGAGGAGAGAGGAGAGAGGGCGGTAGAGGGGAGAGGGAGGGAGAGAGGGAGGTAGAGGAGAAAGGGAGGTAGAGGAGAGAGAGGGAGGGGAGGGAGAGGGAAGGGATATGAGAGAGAGGGAGGTAGAGGAGGGAGAGAGGGAGGTAGAGGGGAGAGGGGAAGAGGGGAGGGAGAGTAGAGAGAGGGAGGGAGAGGAGAGAGGGAAGGTATAAGGGAGGGAGAGGAGGGGCATTTGCACATAAAAATAATTAGGGCTTCGGATTTCTGTTTTTTCACCCTGAATTTTCTCATCTCCTTAAGAATTTAAGCAATTCGTGCTTCTCAATCACAACTGTACAATTGATTGAATTTATGTTTTTTCTACTAAATGGGCTTTTAAATCGTAAGTCTTATTTTTTCATTTCAAAGCAGAAGCGACTCCTCTTTATTAATGTCAATACAGTCACGCACAGCGATTGTAATAAAGTGAGTCCAGCATAAAATACTGTATTGTTCATTCTAGCTTTAATAAAGAGGAGTCTCTTATTAACATGTCGCGATCTCGTTTGCACGTCCTGCTTGTAATGAAAATGAAGGCTTGGCTGATTGAAAAGCCCATTTAGTTGTTTCACAGAATGAATCAAGTTTACTATGAACACGTTTCTCAGTTGTGATTGAGAGACACAAACTGCTTCACAGGGATCAGATGAATTCTTAAAGCAGAGTAGAAAAGTCGGGTAAAACACTGACAATCAGAAGCCCAGCCTCGAGTATACACTGGGATATGCATCCCCACTGAGGAGAAGAGGAGAGGAGAGGAGAGAAGGATAGAGGGAGGGGTACACTCATGAGAGGAGAGGTGCAGACAGGCTCCAGATTGTGACACTCTTAATAATGTGTAGAAAGAATGTCTGTACCAAGTTTCATCACAATCAGATCAGCAGTTCTCTAGATGCATGTCAAAGTGTAACATATGGACCCCTGCAGTGTCTGCATGTGATCTTCACTTCACAGTGAGTTCACAATATGGGGCATTATAACTAAACACACTTTCTCCTCTCCTTTTCAATGTTTCCTTTGGGAGGCACACGAGGCTGGCGTTAGCTGAGCTGGGAGTGCACAGAGGTTTAAATGGGGCAGAATGTAAATATAGATGTAAACACAGTGAGTGAGATGGGGCTCCTCGCTGCTCTTTTACCCTTTTAAAAAAATACTTGTTTCTTGAGTTCTTTTGGTTTAATAAAGTTCTTAATGTTAATATCAGCAAATCCTATATCAATATCGACCACTAAAACAACATATTTCTATATAATTAATACATGAGGTCTGTATCAGTTTAGTTCATATTTCTATATAATTAATACAATGAGGTCTGTATCAGTTTAGTTCATATTTCTATATCATTAATACAGGAGGTCTGTATCAGTTTAGTTCATATTTCTATATCATTAATACAATGAGGTCTGTATCAGTTTAGTTCATATTTCTATATAATTAATACATGAGGTCTGTATCAGTTTAGTTCATATTTCTATATAATTAATACATGAGGTCTGTATCAGTTTAGTTCATATTTCTATATAATTAATACAATGCGGTCTGTATCAGTTTAGT
The DNA here is from genome assembly GCF_902713425.1 of Acipenser ruthenus. Taxonomy (NCBI): domain Eukaryota; kingdom Metazoa; phylum Chordata; class Actinopteri; order Acipenseriformes; family Acipenseridae; genus Acipenser; species Acipenser ruthenus. Next base: position 7,158,985 of record NC_081236.1, on the reverse strand, counting down.
TCATATTTCTATATCATTAATACAGGAGGTCTGTATCAGTTTAGTTCATATTTCTATATCATTAATACAATGAGGTCTGTATCAGTTTAGTTCATATTTCTATATAATTAATACATGAGGTCTGTATCAGTTTAGTTCATATTTCTATATAATTAATACATGAGGTCTGTATCAGTTTAGTTCATATTTCTATATCATTAATACATGAGGTCTGTATCAGTTTAGTTCATATTTCTATATCATTAATACAGGAGGTCTGTATCAGTTTAGTTCATATTTCTATATCATTAATACAATGAGGTCTGTATCAGTTTAGTTCATATTTCTATATAATTAATACATGAGGTCTGTATCAGTTTAGTTCATATTTCTATATAATTAATACATGAGGTCTGTATCAGTTTAGTTCATATTTCTATATAATTAATACAATGAGGTCTGTATCAGTTTAGTTCATATTTCTATATAATTAATACAATGAGGTCTGTCTCAGTTTAGTTCATATTTCTATATAATTAATACAGGAGGTCTGTATCAGTTTAGTTCATATTTCTATATAATTAATACATGAGGTCTGTATCAGTTTAGTTCATATTTCTATATAATTAATACAATGAGGTCTGTATCAGTTTAGTTCATATTTCTGTATAATTAATACAATGAAGTCCGCATCAGTTTAGTTCATATTTCTATATAATTAATACATGAGGTCTGTATCAGTTTAGTTCATATTTCTATATAATTAATACATGAGGTCTGTATCAGTTTAGTTCATATTTTTATATAATTAATAAAATGAGGTCTGTATCAGTTTAGTTCATATTTCTATATAATTAATACAATGAGGTCTGTATCAGTTTAGTTCATATTTCTATATCATTAATACAATGAGGTCTGTATCAGTTTAGTTCATATTTCTATATAATTAATACATGAGGTCTGTATCAGTTTAGTTCATATTTCTATATAATTAATACATGAGGTCTGTATCAGTTTAGTTCATATTTCTATATAATTAATACATGAGGTCTGTATCAGTTTAGTTCATATTTCTATATAATTAATACAATGAGGTCTGTCTCAGTTTAGTTCATATTTCTATATAATTAATACAGGAGGTCTGTATCAGTTTAGTTCATATTTCTATATAATTAATACATGAGGTCTGTATCAGTTTAGTTCATATTTCTATATAATTAATACATGAGGTCTGTATCAGTTTAGTTCATATTTCTATATAATTAATACATGAGGTCTGTATCAGTTTAGTTCATATTTCTATATAATTAATACATGAGGTCTGTATCAGTTTAGTTCATATTTCTATATAATTAATACAATGAGGTCTGTCTCAGTTTAGTTCATATTTCTATATAATTAATACAATGAGGTCTGTATCAGTTTAGTTCATATTTCTATATAATTAATACAATGAGGTCTGTATCAGTTTAGTTCATATTTCTATATAATTAATACAATGAGGTCTGTCTCAGTTTAGTTCATATTTCTATATAATTAATACAGGAGGTCTGTATCAGTTTAGTTCATATTTCTATATAATTAATACATGAGGTCTGTATCAGTTTAGTTCATATTTCTATATAATTAATACAATGAGGTCTGTCTCAGTTTAGTTCATATTTCTATATAATTAATACAATGAGGTCTGTCTCAGTTTAGTTCATATTTCTATATAATTAATACAGGAGGTCTGTATCAGTTTAGTTCATATTTCTATATAATTAATACATGAGGTCTGTATCAGTTTAGTTCATATTTCTATATAATTAATACAATGAGGTCTGTCTCAGTTTAGTTCATATTTCTATATAATTAATACAATGAGGTCTGTATCAGTTTAGTTCATATTTCTATATAATTAATACAATGAGGTCTGTATCAGTTTAGTTCATATTTCTATATAATTAATACAATGAGGTCTGTATCAGTTTAGTTCATATTTCTATATAATTAATACAATGAGGTCTGTATCAGTTTATTTCAGTGGTCAGTGACTGTACAGATAGCCGCTCACATGACTGGGGTCCTGAATCATGGAGTTGTTTATAAGCAGGGTTCACATCACTTTTATCATTAGGGTCTCACAGCACCAGCAGGAATGGTTTGGTTCTCGCCAGCATTAGGGATCCTCATCACAGTCACTGTCGAGCTCCACCTCCTCCTCCGACAGGTCAAACAATTGGGATGTCGAGGATCAGGGCCGATTCTAACACAGGGTACCTCATACAGCGAGAGCGACATTATATTCTGGAGCCAGTAGACATGTTTCATTTATTATTATTATCATCATCATCATCATCATCATCATCATCATCATCATCATCATCATCATCTATCTATCTATCTATCTATCTATCTATTTATTTATTTATTTAATTCGATAGTAAGCATAGATGACGATAGCTGGGTCTGGACGACTCACAGTCCTCCACACACACAGTAGAGAAGGGTTGTGTCGTGTGTGAAGTTGTGAGGCGGTCGATTAGGGCGGGTTTGATCATTTTCAAAGCGATTTCCACCCCTGTCAAGGAAGCTGGGTTCAGGATCAAAGGTTTCAGTGTCATCTTACACACATGAATGTGCATCAGGGCAGACTGAGGCTGATAGGCGGGATCGATATTTGTTTTTTAAAATGTGGAAACCCACGCTCACAAGCAGCACTGCTTAACTCTTTAAGGACCAAGCATTTATAATATGATTAACCATTTTTTGGTAGTATTTGACTCTCTTCCTGTAAACATTCACTAAACATCTATTTTTTAGAGTAGCATCTTGGAACTGTTCTTTTCTTATGAACACTCTGGGGAGCATTATAAAGCACTTCAGAAACCAGACAAGCTTTTCACTTTTTTTTCAAAACGATATTTCATTTCTTTTCTTTTTTTAACGTTAAGTATTTTTCTATTATTATGTATTCTGCTTAGAGATACATGTATAAAAATGTCTTATTCTATGACCCGAGGGACCTTCCAATACTTCCTGAAAGTTTTGTTGATGTTTGGGCAAATTACAAGACACTGTTTCACTGAGTGATTGCAATGACAGAATACACGTTTATCCTGAGGGTCTTTAGAAGCAATAATGGACACTACTCTCGATTATTTACTCAAAATAAACATGTATAAATAAAATAATAGTTCTTCACTCCATTATTATCAGCAATAAGGACAAAATAATAAATAAATGTAGTTCCTGAAACATGAACCCTTATATCCACTCGTCTGATATTTAGAAATGTTGTAAAAACATATACAGTGCCTATAGAAAGTCTACACCCCCTTTCAAAATGTTCACCTTTTGTTGCCTTATAGCCTGGAATTAAAATGCATACATTTTTTTTTCATTTATCTACACATCCTACCCCACAACTTCCAAGTGAAAAAATATTCTAGAAATTTGTAGAAAATTAATTAAAAATAAAAACTGAAATAGCTTGGTTGGATAAATGTCCACTCCCTTTGTAGTAGCAATCCTAAATTAGCTCAGGTGTAACCAATCGCCTTCAAAATCACACACCAAGTTAAGTGGCCTCCACCTGTGTTAAATTGCAGTGATTCACATGATTTCAGGATAAATTCAGCAGTTCCTGTAGGTTCCCTCTGCTGGGTAGTGCATTTCAAAGCAAAGACTCAACCATGAGCACCAAGGTGCTTTCAAAAGAACTCCGGGACAAAGTTGTTGAAAGGCACAGATCAGGGGATGGGTATAAAAAAATATCAAAGGCTTTGAATATCCCTTGGAGCACGGTCAAGACGATTATTAAGAAGTGGAAGGTGTATGGCACCACCAAGACCCTGCCTAGATCAGGCCATCCCTCCAAACTGGATGACCGAGCAAGGAGACTGATCAGAGAGGCTACCAAGAGGCCAATGGCAACTTTGCAAGAGCTACAGGCTTTTATGGTCAAGACTGGTCAAAGTGTGCATGTGACAACAATATCCCAAGCACTCTGCAAATCTGGCCTGTATGGTAGGGTGGCAAGAAGGAAGCCATTACTCAAGAAAGCCCACCTTGAATCCCATTTGAAGTATGCAAAAAAACACTCAGGAGATTCTGTAGCCATGTGGCAAAAAGTTTTGTGGTCTGACGAAACTAAAATGGAACTTTTTGGCCTAAATACAAAGCGTTATGTTTGGTGCAAACCCAACACAGCGCATCACCCAAAGAACACCATCCCTACTGTGAAGCATGGTGGTGGTGGCAGCATCATGTTATGAGGATGTTTCTTATCGGCAGGGACTGGGGCACTTGTTAGGATAGAAGGGAAAATGAATGGAGCAAATTACAGAAAAGTCCTTGAGGAAAACCTGCTGCCCTCTGCAAGAAAGCTGAAACTGGGACGGAAGTTCACCTTTCAGCATGACAATGACCCAAAGCACACAGCCAAAGCTACACTGGAGTGGCTAAGGAACAAAAAGGTAAATGTCCTTGAGTGGCCCAGTCAGAGCCCCGACCTAAATCCAATCGAAAATTTGTGGCATGACTTGAAGATTGCTGTCCATCAACGCTCCCCAAGGAACATGACAGAGCTTGAACAGTTTTGTAAAGAAGAATGGTCAAATATTGCTAAATCTAGGTGTGCAAAGTTGGTAGAGACCTATCCCAACAGACTCAGGGCAGTGGAGACTTATCCAATTATGATCATTCCGTTTTGTATTTTTAATATATAATTTTTTTCTCAATAAAAACTTTTTTCCCCTTAACAGTGTGGAGTATTGTGTGTAGATAAGTGGGAAAAAATCATCATTTAAATGCATGAAACTCTGAGGCACTGACACAACAAAATGTGAAAAAAGTCCAAGGGGGTGTAGACTTTCTATAGGCACTGTATATTAAAACACGAGACAGAATAAATGTTCTAATATAACTATAAGTCGAATATATTGAATTTGTATTGTTTCCCGGTTATTTTCTTTGCTGTAAACAAGTTCCTGTGTCATGTTTTAACTCTGTGTGTTGCTATGAAATGTCTCCACCTTTACAAATGAAATGCCCGTCTCAGTGACGTCACACGAATAAACAACCAATCAGGCAGTGAAGTTCAACCCCTCCCCTATCCAACGACATGCGTTAACAAGCTGTACTGCAAAGTATGGTGTCCCAGCAAGTGAAAGAAACGAAGTGTGTTTTAATCGTGTTTACCCGATCACGGGCCCAGAATGACACTTCAGTATGATCGTGTTACACCATCACACCCTTAAAGTTAGTGCTGTTAAACACGTTAGCTTGACAGCACAACAGTATCTATAGAAGGATATAACTGAGGGAACAAAATGTTATTTTAAGTAAAAGGCTGAAGTAAATGTATTTTTTAAACTCATGTTTAAAATATAACGGCTCTCAAGCATCGACTCCTCCTCTCATCCGCGTTCAGTCTGTGAAGTGAAGCGTCAGTGAGCTTTCACAATGCCACTCCCCGGAACTACATCCCTCTTCTCTGAGTGGACAGCTGAACCGAGATCCCTGCTATCATTGGATGCTTCAAGTGTCCATTAAAGAAATGATTGATGTTATGAACTGGAGTGATTCCACCTATCGCTCTTCATTTTGTTTTATTAAATCTTGAAGCAGCCAATAATAGCGCTAGCAGGGAGGGACTAACCCACCAGCCTAAAGTGAAATATGAGGACTGGGATTTAGTTATGATCAGTGATAATAAGCTGAGTTACCCGGAGATCTTTGACAGATCCCAGAGTGTAAAGAGAGAGAGAGAGGGAGGGGGGGGAGAGAGAGATGGAGGGGGAGGCAGAGAGGGAGAGGTAAAGGGGGAATACTGTAAGAAAGTTAGGCAAAAAGGGATAGTGAGAAAAAGAGGGGATACCAGATCCAAATTCTGAAACGCCAATCAGATAGGTGGTTACCTAGGTGTATGTAAAAGTGTAACACATAGTATATACCAGACACCTGGGAGAGAGGGAGAGAGAAAGAGGGGGGGAGGGGCTGGGAGATGGGAGGTTAAAGAGAGATGGGGTTAGGGGATGAGGGAGAGACTGGGGACAGAGGGAGGGGAGAGACACAGGCTCCAGGTTATGATACTCTTAGTAATTTGTTCTACAGAATGCCCGTACCAAGTTTCATCACAATTGGATAGAGGTTCTATATCTAATATATACCTGCCACCTGGGACGAGCACCCATGTGAGGAAAAGGAGAGGATAGAGGGGAAAGAGAGAGAGAGGGATTTCCAGAATAGATTTCAATTGAATCTGAATCATTATTCAGCCAAGCCACAGACTAACCCCTATTCTTAAATGACAATACTGATGTGTTTAGAGAAACAGCCGGAGTACAAATAAAAGACTTGGGGCTTGAACCTCAAACCACTTCCAATGAACTACGTGAACATCTTTAAGACAGAGGAGGTGAAGAGAGAGGGGGAGAGGAGAGGCAGGGGAAGACAGGGGAGAGGTGAGGTGAAAAGAGAGGGGGAGAGGAGAGGCAGGGGAAGACAGGGGAGAGGTGAGGTGAAGAGAGAGGGGGAGAGGAGAGGCAGGGGAAGAGAGGGGAGAGGTGAAGAGAGAGGGGGAGAGGAGAGGCAGGGGAAGAGAGAGGAGAGGTGAAGAGAGAGGGGGAGAGGAGAGGCAGGGGAAGAGAGGGGAGAGGTGAAGAGAGAAGGGGAAGAGAGGGGAGAGGTGAAGAGAGAAGGGGAAAGGAGAGGCAGGGGAAGAGAGGGGAGGCAGGGGAAGAGAGGAGAGAGGTGAAGAGAGGGGGAGAGGTGAAGCAGGGGAGGCAGGGGAAGAGAGGGACAGGGAGGATAGTAAAACAGAAGGAAGGGGAAGAGATGAGGGGAAAAAGGAGAGATGGAGAGGAGAAGAAGAGAGAAGAGAGGGGGAGAGGTGAAGCAGGGGAAGAGAGAGGGAAGACAGTTAAACAGAAGGAAGGGGAAGAGATGAGGAAGAAAAGGAGAGATGAAGAGGAGGAGGAGGCGGTAGTGAAAAGGGGAAGGGTGTAAGAGAGGGAGAGGGAGGACAGTAAGATGGGAAGAAAAGAGAGAGGGGAGAACATGACTTTAAAAAAACTGTAGAGCAGAGAGGAGATGCCCACTGGCAACGACCAAATTATTAAATCAGTTGTTGACAGTGGGCTGTCCCTCTGTACTAGAAAAAACTGTTATACCAAAAATCAATCAGAAATATCAGACTTCAGCAACACATAGTAAACTTAAAGAGTACCTGATGCCTTGTGAATCCACTGCCAGACTAGAAAAAATTAAAGAAAAATAGATGAAATATTCTTAACAGTAGAATGCAACACCTGAAAATCAACAAAACTGCAACAGTGATAAATACCTGAATCAGGGAGGCATCTCCCAGCACCTGTGTGAAGAGATAAAGACAGAGTTGGCAAAGAATTGAATCAATATTCCAGCTGGAAGTATAGATGAATCTCCAGTATCACAGTCTAAACTTCATAGTGTTGTTCAAGCATTCGTTTTCAATTATTAACAATGTTACCTTTCCTGTAAAAGTTCCCATGCTGTGTTTTGTTCTTCTCTAGTTTCCTATTTCGGAGAGACCCGTCTCCTTGTTGGGTTACCTGAGTAAATCCTTCATGGATTTTCAATTTCCGTCCTGTTAATACAATTCCACCCATCAAAGTGCAACTTGAAATAACATCGACTTGTGTTCAAAAGACGACAGGAATCAAGATGAACCTGCTCCCCTCAGAAGAAGTGACCTGTCACTCAAATACTGCCTCCTTGTCATTGGAGGAGAACGACACTCAGGCTAGCGCTGTTCTAAAATGACTAGTGAGGATATCAATACTGAGAATCATGTCTATTATAAACATTGCTAATTATTTATGAAGAGATGCCTCCTCAAGACACGTGGTCCTGACCACAGTCGAGAATAAAAGGATAAATACAGACAAAATAAAATATAGAAATAATGTCTAGTCTACACACAGCAAATCAAACAATTATTAAAACTAATAACAACAATACACCTTTATTAAAAAAAGAAAGGTGAAATGCTATTTTATTTATTTTAGAGACGCTTTTCAGAGTTAGTTGTTATTTTAATAATTCAGCTGTGTTTGTAAGTCTTTTTTTCGATTATTACAGTAACATAAAAACCTGAATGAATGAATAAAACAACAGCACACAATACCAGAATGATAGTTCAGAGAGACCAGGCTTCTGGTTTAGAAAAGTGCACGAGATGATAACTGCACACTGGTTCTGACTGGTCTTGGTAATTCATGTTCTGTATACAATTACCCTTGCAGTAGCATTTACAGAAATAAGGGATAAATACAGACAAAATAAAATGCAGAAATAATGTTTAGACTACACACAGCAAATCAAACAGTTATTAAAGTTATAGTACTACTACTAATACTACTACTACTACTACTACTACTAATAATAATAATAATAATAATAATAATAATAATAATAATAATAATAATAATAATAATAACAATACACATTTATTTAAAATGAAAAGTGAAATGCTGCTGTTTTATTTCTTTTAGTTGGTTGTTATTTTAATAATTCAAGTGTGTTTGTAAGTCTTTTTTTTATTTAATTTTCTGTATACAATTGCTGTTTCAAAACAATGTTTTAATGGTGCCTAAAATAGAAAAATGAAACATGTCTAAAACCAACAAGCCATTGGGTTCATTGATCCCAGGTGACACGGCTGCACTTGAACCAGGCAGACCGTTTCCTAGCAGCCTGAGCAGCTACGTGTGGAAAAGTGAGCTCAGGGAAACTCTTCATTGAGAATAATAGGTGCATCTATTGAAGTTTATCATGGTGCTACCTGACTGGAAAGAATGAAGGCGCTAATTCAGGGACTGCAGCCAAAAATGAAACAATAACACCAAGCTTCAGGACAGTAATACTGATAGATACACTGATAGCAATACTGATAGATACACTGATAGAAATACTGATAGATACACTGATAGTAATAATGTTATTTCAAGTGATCCGGTTCGATAGGAAACAGTTCCAGTACATCTTGCAGGTATTGTTATAACTTATGAACGTGATACTGGCTCTTTTTTCTTCATTATTTTTTTAATGAACAAATTAAACAGTTATTGTCTTTCTTGTTCTGCAAACAGGAATGTGATGATTCTGAGTTCTCTGTCATCAAGACAATCTTGTGTTTGGACGGTCAGAGATGAATTATAACATGTTGCAGGTTTGCCATACTCACCAATATTCTGAGATTTTAGCATCCTAAAGAACCACATCCGAGTGACAATTCCCTAAAAACAACAACAATAGTCAAGAGAGTGAATAAATGAATGAATGAATGCATTCCAGCTGTCCGTGAGTGTCTACTTTATCAATTCATTATACAGATGTGCTCAAATTTGTTGGTACCCTTACAACTCATTGAAATAATGCTTCATTCCTCCTGAAAAGTGATGAAATTAAAAGCTATTTTATCATGTATACTTGCATGCCTTTGGTATGTCATAGAATAAAGCAAAGAAGCTGTGAAAAGAGATGAATTATTGCTTATTCTACAAAGATATTCTAAAATGGCCTGGACACATTTGTTGGTACCCCTTAAAAAAGATAATAAATAATTGGATTATAGTGATATTTCAAACTAATTAGTTTCTTTAATTAATATCACACATGTCTCCAATCTTGTAATCAGACATTCAGCCTATTTAAATGGAGAAAAGTAGTCACTGTGCTGTTTGGTATCATTGTGTGCACCACACTGAACATGGACCAGAGAAAGCAAAGGAGAGAGTTGTCTGAGGAGATCAGAAAGAAAATAATAGACAAGCATGGTAAAGGTAAAGGCTACAAGACCATCTCCAAGCAGCTTGATGTTCCTGTGACAACAGTTGCAAATATTATTAAGAAGTTTAAGGTCCATGGAACTGTAGCCAACCTCCCTGGGCGCGGCCGCAAGAGGAAAATCGACCCCAGATTGAACAGAAGGATAGTGCGAATGGTAGAAAAAGAACCAAGGATAACTGCCAAAGAGATACAAGCTGAACTCCAAGGTGAAGGTACGTCAGTTTCTGATCGCACCATCCGTCGCTTTTTGAGCGAAAGTGGGCTCCATGGAAGAAGACCCAGGAGGACTCCACTTTTGACAGAAAAACATAAAAAAGCCAGACTGGAATTTGCTAAAATGCATATTGACAAGCCACAATCCTTCTGGGAGAATGTCCTTTGGACAGATGAGTCAAAACTGGAGCTTTTTGGCAAGTCACATCAGCTCTATGTTCACAGACGAAAAAATGAAGCTTTCAAAGAAAAGAACACCATACCTACAGTGAAACATGGAGGAGGCTCGGTTATGTTTTGGGGCTGCTTTGCTGCGCCTGGCACAGGGTGCCTTGAATCTGTGCAGGGCACAATGAAATCTCAAGACTATCAAGGCATTCTGGAGCGAAACGTACTGCCCAGTGTCAGAAAGCTCTGTCTCAGTCGCAGGTCATGGGTCCTCCAACAGGATAATGACCCAAAACACACAGCTAAAAGCACCCAAGAATGGATAAGAACAAAACATTGGACTATTCTGAAGTGGTCTTCTATGAGTCCTGATCTGAATCCTATCGAACATCTATGGAAAGAGCTGAAACTTGCAGTCTGGAGAAGGTACCCATCAAACCTGAGACAGCTGGAGCAGTTTGCTCAGGAAGAGTGTGCCAAACTACCTGTTAACAGGTGCAGAAGTCTCATTGAGAGCTACAGAAAACGTTTGATTGTAGTGATTGCCTCTAAAGGTTGTGCAACAAAATATTAGGTTAGCGGTCCCATTAATGAAATGATTGCTTGTCTGCTAATGAATAGAAATGATCATCTCCCTATTGATGATTTGCACGTATGTCACCAAATCACGTGACCTAAGTGTGGTCGGCCATTTTGGACGTCAAAAAGCTTTGGACGTCCTGTTGACAACCTGCGAAGACGTAGAACTTTTTTTTAAAACACATTTTTTTTCAACTCATGCAGTCCGAAAAACCATACTTGACATTGTCCGATGAAGTCATCTCAGAGGTGAACATCGAGATAGATACATGGAGAACATTCTGCTCACCGGGCTTCAAAATGATGTGTATTTGCTGCCAGCTGGTCTCTTCTCTGAGGTTGTCAAGTGTGACAGGACATCCCTGCCTGACTTCACGCCTCACGACATATATCACTGTGTAATAAACAACATCTCCCCGTACACCGGCCAAGATCTCAAGGCATACAAAAGCCTTGATGCATACTTGTATTTTGTATCAGGATGGGTGACATGTTTGCATCAGTGGCTATACCAGGGGGACGCGTCCGTCATCTTATCATGGCTAAGGTCATCACGTCTCAATTTCACTTGATAAACTAGCAATGACAGTGACAGCACTAATATAGCCAAAGGAAATATAAGACCAGAATTACAAAGAAGAATTCAGAGGTTTTTGTTGTTGTAGTTTTGTTATGTTTTTAAGTTATACAAATTATAGGGTGACGTTGTGTGAGAATCCTGTCTTTCTGAGGGAGTGCGCTTTATTTGAAATACAAATGAAAATAATATTGCTTACTGATAGGGTTGCCACCTGGCCCCACAATCCCGGGACACATTGAGACAGAACAGGATTTTAAAAAGACCACTTAACTGAGAGAAAAGAATGTGTTAATTAGCTACGATACCTTCGATCAAATTAATGATTAATTACCATGCACGGCAAACAACTGTATAATTATAATAATAATTAATACATTATATTACTTTTCATGTATTTCATTATTAATTATAATAATAATATTTAATTTATTTGCAGACACTGATACGTAAAAGTCGCTTACTTTCTGTTTGTTAATAATAAATCGCTAAAACGTACAATTCCTCTCCCAATCAGCAAAACATTGCTCAGCTGTTCGGAGGCAGTATGTTGAACTGATTAGAATGACTTGTTTGTTGTGCACAGTAATTCAGCAATAGGATTCATTTTAGCAAAGGTGTCGGGCTAATTAACACGTTAATTTATTTCAATTTAGCAGCAAGTTTAAAATCCCGTTCTGTCTCAGTGTCCTGGGATTGTGGGGCCAGGTGACAACCCTACTTACTGATAGCAAGTCTGCCTATTTCCCTTGAAGTGCTTAAAGATTCAGGGCCACCAGACTCAAGTGAAAGCTAATAAGTGTAATTTAGCTCGGGCAATTCATTATTTATGTATTTATTTATTTGCTCCTTACCTTGAATTAACCTTTTTGTTGTTGATGTGGCTGCACAACGCAACGGCCTCCAGATCACGTTTTAACAAGGTCATTTTCCACATCGACGAGGAAATTATTAAACTATTTAATTAATGTATCTGTGTAACGCATGCTTTACATTTATAAAACTTGTTTGGGCTCTCCTCTGTACCACATACTACAACGTCTTTTTTCTATTTTAGTTTTTTAAAACACTGGTAAACAGATTGTCAATATGCCGTCTGAAGGTTTTTGACGTCCAAAATGGCCAACAAGCTGCTGGCACGTGACTTGTGACATCACATGCAAATCATCAATCGCTCCACTGTGACACAAAGCACATGTACAAGTATATAGCTGAGTTCTGCTGTGTGTTTATCTTGCTGCTCTCACCTTGTCTGCCTTCTCCTTGATCAGGGCCCACATGATAAACTCCATGATGGGTAAGATGTTCCTCAGCTTGCCTCGTTTCCACTCCTTCACCAGCTCTGCAAGTACCTGTTTCACAGCCTCCCCCGCTGAGACAGAGTTCTGGTTAAAGACAATATAGATTAGAGGATAACGGGTGTTCACTCCAGACCACAGTGTGTCAGGAACTCTAGAGAAGGTTTTGGGCAATGTTTTGAAATGAATCACACAAGTATGTCAGTATCATACATCCCTGCCATGTCTGTGAATTCAAAACAGGAGAGCACTCTGCTATCTCCCTATCAACATTGCATACCAATCTAAATGGAGCCTCACTGTGAAAAACAACCTGAATCTATCCCCATTGTATTAGCAAATGACTGCATGTACTTGCAACTCATGAATGAAAAATAAAAAGATATCCTGTTCAGAACAGATCACTAGCAGTGTGGGTGTGTAGGAATGAGATACAGGAACCTCTTTTGAGATGCACTCATGGACAGTATGTTCAGAACAGATCACTAGCAGTGTGGGTGTGTAGGAATGAGATACAGAAACCTCCTTTGAGATGCACTCATGGACAGTGTGTTCAGAACAGATCACTAGCAGTGTGGGTGTGTAGGAATGAGATACAGGAACCTCTTTTGAGATGCACTCATGGACAGTATGTTCAGACCCAGCTGTTGAAATGTGTTAATCTTACCTCTGGCACTGTCTTCAGCTCTCTTGCCCACTCCATGATGATGTCATGACCGTCCTTCAGTCTTTGCTCCTCCTCTTGGTTCAGCTCCTCCCCCTGGTTCTGCCACGCCCCCTCACTCAGCTCCTCCCCCTCTGGTCCTGGAAGATCCTCTTTGTTTCTCAGCTCTGCACCTTTTCTTGTCTCAACCTGCCCAGCACTCTGGCTTTGCTTTGGTGTCTATGAACACAACAAATCCAGATTAGATATCAGTGTTCTCAGGGCAGCAGCTCCCCTTCTATGTGAAATCAGCCAGCAGAACAGAGGGGATAACACTTGCAATATGTAGCTCACTGACCGATTAATTTGGTCGTCAGTCTGCATCCTCGTCACGCCCCTTATAAAGGTTTATTTTTGTATGAGATGGTGAAGGCACATGCAAGCATGGGAAATTACAGCAAATACAACACATGCTAGAAGTATTATTCGGATCAAGCTGCTTACAATCAGGTGAGGGTCATTGGTGTTGATTGAGCTGATTTACCATCACAGTGAAACGAGTGAAGAAACAGCTGCTTGGGTTTGTGCTGCTTTCTTAGAACATGAAATCCACACAATTACTGTGCAAAGTGTCTTCACAATGTGTCTTCACAATTTCTTCAAAGTATCTTCTTCAATTGTTTCACTTGGAATGGTCAATCAGCCCAATCAACACCAATGAGCCTCACCAGTGATGAGCTTCATCTGAATAATCAAATCCCTTCATGCAGCACAATGTAATAATATGGGAAACTGCTAAATTACTCTGCAAAGTGTGACTTTAAGAGTATTACTTCTGCACCCTGCATGTGAACCTGATTCTCAGCTCTCACTGCATTGTTAACCTGATTCTCAGCTCTCTCTGCACCCTGCCTGTAAACCTGATTCTCAGCTCTCACTGCACCCTGCCTGTGAACCGGATTCTCAGCTCTCACTGCATTGTGAACCTGATTCTCAGCTCTCACTGCCTGTGAACCTGATTCTCAGCTCTCACTGCCTGTGAACCTGATTCTCAGCTCTCACTGGACCCTGCCTGTGAACCTGATTCTCAGCTCTGACTGCCTGTGAACCTGATTCTCAGCTCTCTCTGCACCCTGCCTGTGAACCTGATTCTCAGCTCTCACTGCACCATGCCTGTGAACCTGATTCTCAGCTCTCACTGCCTGTGAACCTGATTCTCAGCTCTCACTGCACCCTGCCTGTGAACCTGATTCTCAGCTCTCACTGCACCCTGCCTGTGAACCTGATTCTCAGCTCTCACTGCCTGTGAACCTGATTCTCAGCTCCCACTGCACCCTGTCTGTGAACCTGATTCTCAGCTCTCACTGCACCCTGCCTGTGAACCTGATTCTCAGCTCTCACTGCCTGTGAACCTGATTCTCAGCTCCCACTGCACCCTGTCTGTGAACCTGATTCTCAGCTCTCACTGGACCCTGTCTCTAAACCTGATTCTCAGCAATCTCTGCACCCTGCCTGTGAACCTGATTCTTAGCTCTCACTGGACCCTGCCTGTAAACCTGATTCTCAGCTCTCACTGCATTGTGAACCTGATTCTCAGCTTTCACTGCCTGTGAACCTGATTCTCAGCTCTCACTGCACCCTGCCTGTGAACCTGATTCTCAGCTCTCACTGCACACTGCCTGTGAACCTGATTCTCAGCTCTCACTGCACCCTGTCTGTGAACCTGATTCTCAGCTCTCACTGCATTGTGAACCTGATTCTCAGCTTTCACTGCCTGTGAACCTGATTCTCAGCTCTCACTGCACCCTGCCTGTGAACCTGATTCTCAGCTCTCACTGCACACTGCCTGTGAACCTGATTCTCAGCTCTCACTGCACCCTGCCTGTGAACCTGATTCTCAGCTCTCACTGCACTCTGTCTCCACTTCGAGGTTCATTCTCTGTGTCTCTCTTTACCTGGACCAGCTTGTCCAAATCGCCAGCCCATTTCATGATGAAGCAGCGACACTCTTCCAGGCTGCATGTATCCTCACTGGACACATGGGTAGGAATGGCAGAGTTCTGAAATCAATCAATAAGAAATCTTTAAAACAATGAATTTAACCACAAGCACTGCAGAAACCAGTGATTTTAATTGAAATTGAACAGGAATGAAACAACAAAGAAACTCCTAAACTGCACCTAACTGTTGCTGTCAAAGCTGCCTCTCTGTATCTTCAAGACACCGTCTAACTCCTTCGTTAGGTAAATGAAGGAGAGTCAACCCCAAACACACACACACTCCCCTCATCCCTTCAAACAAACACACACACTCCCCTCACCCCTTCAAACACACACACTCCCCTCATCCCTTCAAACAAACACACACACTCCCCTCACCCCTTCAAACACACACACTCCCCTCACCCCTTCAAACACACACACACACTCCCCTCACCCCTTCAAACACACACACACACACTCCCCTCACCCCTTCAAACACACACACACACACACTCCCCTCACCCCTTCAAACACACACACACTCTCCTCACCCCTTCAAACACACACACACTCCCCTCACCCCTTCAAACACACACAGACACTCCCCTCACCCCTTCAAACACACACAGACACTCCCCTCACCCCTTCAAACACACACACACACAACCCTCACCCCTTCAAACACACACACACTCCCCTCACCCCTTCAAACAAACACACACACACTCCCCTCACCCCTTCAAACACACACACACACTCCCCTCACCCCTTCAAACACACACACACACACTCCCCTCACCCCTTCAAACACACACACACTCCCCTCACCCCTTCAAACACACACACATTCCCCTCACCCCTTCAAACACACACACTCCCCTCACCCCTTCAAACACACACACACTCCCCTCACCCCTTCAAACACACACACACACACTCCCCTCACCCCTTCAAACACACACACACTCCCCTCACCCCTTCAAACACACACACACACTCCCCTCACCCCTTCAAACACACACACACACTCCCCTCACCCCTTCAAACACACACACACACACTCCCCTCACCCCTTCAAACACACACACACACACTCCCCTCACCCCTTCAAACACACACACACACACACTCCCCTCACCCCTCCCTCTCTCTATACCTTCAAGACACTGTTTAACTCCTTTGTTAGCTCTGCATAATAATCTCATGTGTTTTCTGGTTTCATCTGCAGGAGAGATGGCACGGAACGGCATCCCACAATTCAAGCTAAGATAGAACTCTCTGGCATTTCAAACAGCAGTAACTCATTTAAGACACAGATACTCACTGACTCTCGAGGTTAAACTGGTAGTACTGTAGTCAGGAATATTAGGCATATAGAATGCAGATGGACACTACATTTGTTTATTAGAATCGGTGCCTCTGTGGGTTTGAATTGAACTGCTAGACTCTCTCAGTAGAGGCACAAAGATGAGCCGTGTGTGTTTTTGTGTTGCTGGGGTTTAAATGATGAATAGCCTGCGGTCTCTTCCTACAATCCTCAAATCACACGCCAGGTGTTCTTTATTGCTTAATTCCATTTAAAAAGGGAATTCAATTAAACTTGGACTACACCTAATTGTTGCTGTCAATGATGTTTCTACTCTGTTCCGTATTCTATACATGAACGTCTTTGTTGGCTGCATTAATTACCAATCCCCCCACCCCCTACACACACACCCCTCTCTCCGTACCTTCAAGACTCCTAAGCTTTTTGCTTTATCTGACACGATGACATGCTGACACCCCACTTTAGCCCCTTTCTTCCCCCTCTGCCTCTCTCCTCTCCTGTAACCTCAGGACTCGCCTTTTCAACCCCCTCTCCACCTCTCTGTAATAACCAATACTGCTCACTCTTCTATCCCTCCTTCCCTCTCTCCCCCTCCCTCTCTGTACCTTCACAACTCTGTTCAGCTCCTTTGCCAGCTCCATGATGGAGTGTCGACACTCTTCCAGGCTCCATTCACCAACCTCTTGATGTCTGGACTTTCTATCAGACCCCTGTGGAATGAGTGAATAATTACAAACCTTCAGGATTGGTTCAGATCTTCACTATTCTAAGGTAGATGCTCACATTCATGTAGAACCTATTTAATGTAAATGCACGCTATGCTTTTAAGAGCACAAGTGCCAATTGAGAACATACCGGCAGCTTGTTAATTGTCTCCCCTTTGTACCAAACATATTTAAATCAAATCAACCATTATTTGAACAGAGTTTTTTGTGTGAACGGAGTGTAGAGGCAACAGGAGACGCTAGGATTATTGGGTGGTTTTGTCGTGAGTGTTCGAAAACTCGCTTCCGTGTGATTGCATTGAGATGTTCTCTCTGTTTTTGCCGGTTGTGTTATTGGTGATCTTGAGATCTACAGCTGAAGCATTCTGTAGAGAAGTACCAAATTCAAATTATTACTAACAACTCTAGCCTCCACGCTCCGTATTAGGGAAGGTGTATTGTGTTTGTGCTTTTGTTTATCTTTTAACTGTTGTTATGGTTGTTGCAACCACAATGATGTGTATGTTTTACTAGTAATTAAGGCGATTGTTGTTTGATTGTGCATTTTATTAACAGACCACGGGTAGTCGTGATAGTCTATAGTCTAAAGTACCAGAGCTTGATAGCAGTTAATTACTTTACTAGAAGTGCACATTATGTATTTTGCTTTGTGTTATTTCCCTGTTGGGACGAGTTGTATTTCAGACTCGTTTTGCTGTTTCTTTCTTTATTTTTTCACTTGAATGTATGGATTGTGTTAAGCACTATTTTCGATATTGATTTTTGTTTTGCCGTGTTATCACACTGTTACTAAGGGCTGGGCCTTTTAATTGTAATTTGACTATTGTTGCTATATGTAGCTATTGCTGTGACATTGTGATTACTGCTATTTGTAACCATTTTTATACATTAATATCATTGTTGCTATATTAAAACCATATTCTAGATTGCATTTATTGCTGCTAACTCTAGACAATTGCTGCTACATTTTAAATTGTTTTAACTGGAATTGCCTTTGTGTTAATAAACTTTGTATACATTTACTTGGCTTCTGGGTTCTGTGTTTGGGAAGTGATGCTGCTATTAAACTAAACTAAGTCCTTGCCCAATAGAAAAACTTAATTAGGATTTTCCTTTTCTCCCTATTAATAATTTTGGGAGTGGCGTAGCGGCTACAATTTAAGTGTATTCCTTCAGTGACAGATGTTAATATCGGTTACATTCATATTATTAAAATAGATTCATATATAAAACTACTGTAGTGTGGCATGGCTAATACAAGTTGTCAATTCAGTCAAGCTAGGAAAGGGCTAACACAGGTGGGTTAGTGAAAACCCCTGTATAAAGGCATAGGTGATTACAGAAGGCTGCAGCATTGCTGGTGTGCAGGGAAAGCAGAGACACATGGGACTCAGGTTTATCCAGAAGGCTGCAGCATTGCTGGTGTGCAAGGAAAGCAGAGACACATGGGACTCAGATTGATCCAGAAGGCTGCAGCATTGCTGGTGTGCAGGGAAAGCAGAGACACATGGGACTCAGGTTTATCCAGAAGGCTGCAGCATTGCTGGTGTGCAGGGAAAGCAGAGACACATGGGACTCAGGTTTATCCAGAAGGCTGCAGCATTGCTGGTGTGCAGGGAAAGGAGAGACACATGGGACTCAGGTTTATCCAGAAGGCTGCAGCATTGCTGGTGTGCAGGGAAAGCAGAGACACATGGGACTCAGGTTTATCCAGAAGGCTGCAGCATTGCTGGTGTGCAGGGAAAGCAGAGACACATGGGACTCAGGTTGATCCAGAAGGCTGCAGCATTGCTGGTGGTGAGTAGCGAGTGTGTTCTATTTTATTGCTTGGTTTGAGAACTTGTTTAGATATTTATGAGTATGTTTTGGTTTAAAGTGCAGGGAAGCAGAAACACACAGGACTTCTGGATATATTGCTGTGCTCGTGGGGGTGAGTAGATTAGCTCATTCTCGCTCTTGTGTTATTTATTAAATCACAGACTCACCATTGTTTATTTTCTCTTAGTGCTAGTTGTAATCATACGGTATTATACGTGGAGAAGTGTTGTGCACACAGAGTAGCTACCTTGTGCTTGGAGTAGGTTACGGTATTCTCTGAGGATACTTGATTCTGTTTCATTACTTTTTAAACATTAAGCTGCTGTGTTTTAGCTACATTGTAGAATGTCTGTTTTCTACTAGGTTTTATATATTTGAAAGGAGAAAGAGCAGTACAATAAATCTGCATGTATGTGAACAAGGTGGTCAGTTCTTTACATCCATTATGTTCCTTGTTTTTCAGTTTTTTATTAGATTTGTCATGGTTTTAATTCACGATAGCAATTTTATTTTGTGTGTCACTAAGTTTGAATTGATTTGATATTCACTTTGCTTGTTTTGAATTTGACATGTTGCACTGAGTCTTGATTAGATTTTATTAGAAGTGGTCTTTACTTTTAAAGATTCACACTACATACAAAAAGAAACAGTTGCAATTGTATCCAACTTGTTGCATAACTTGATGAATGATGCCATAAAAAGAATAATTTCAAACACTATAAAAACCTTTGTCTTTGTAGAAAAATCATTGGTTTTACTTATATATGTCTTTGGTGTTTTCCTTCTGGTACTGAAATTACAAATAAAGGGTGACCTATGGTACAGTAGGTTAATAACAGCATGAATATCCTTTAAAGAAGAAACTCTTAATTGATGATATACATCACGACACTTAACTACATCCACCCTTCTCATCTCTCTCTCTCTTTCCCAATTCCCTTTCACTCACAACCTCCCCTTTTCTTTCCCCGGCTCATTAATACCCCCCCCCTCCCCCCCCATTATGTACCTTGAAAACTCTCCTCAGAAAACCAGGAATCTGCAAAAGAAAAGTTCATTCATTGAGTTACTATAATATGAAAACAAGTGCATACAGTACATTAAAAGTCTGATTTTAACATTCACCTGGGACCAGACTATTATCAATCATAAAATGAGTTTCATGGGGAGCTGTAGTCTGGTTCAGCATCGAATGGGCATTTAACTCTATTGTACGCAGAAAAATACATTTTAGACAGAAATTCACGAAACAGCATTCTGGTTTAGTTTTACTTTGTTCCAGAGATCTCACACAGCTGCTCCTGACCTCACACAGCTACTCCTCACCTCACACAGCTACTCCTCACCTCACACAGCTGCTCCTCATCTCACACAGCTGCTCCTCATCTCACACAGCTGCTCCTCACCTCACACAGCTGCTCCTCACCTCACACAGCTGCTCCTCATCTCACACAGCTGCTCCTCATCTCACACAGCTGCTCCTCACCTCACACAGAATACACACCTAGAATACTGTGTACAGCTCTGGTCCCCTTATCATAAAAAAGACATTGAGGCATTGGAGAGAGTACAGAGGAGAGCAACACGATTAATTCCAGGACTGAAGGGTATGTCATATGAAGATAGACTGAAAGAGCTGAATCTATATAGCCTAGAAAGGAGAGCCAGAGGCGACTTAATAAAGGTATTTAAAATGGTCAAGGGGTTTAACAAAGTAACTGCTGAGAATTATTTTCACAGATCACAGAGAACAGAATCAGGGACCACGGGTGGAAGCTGAAGAAGGACATATTCAGAACAGAGGGGAGAAGGAGCTTTTTCTCAGAAAGGGTGGTGAACCATTGGAACAGCTGCTGGACAGAGTTGTTGAAGCAGAGACTATCAGATCCTTCAAGAACAGACTGGATGCTGTCATGAACAATACTGTATAACCCTCTCTGTGACCACAATAAGACCTTTAGTCTGTCTAGCCACGGATTCCCAGAGGTTTCATTTCCTCTACTAACCTGGTTCGGGTTTTTTTTTGTTTTTCCTCTCCTGAGCACTAACGGACCACGTTGGCACCAAAGTGAGCGAGCATAGCTCGGCCAAATGGCCTTTTCTCGTTCTTGAATTTCTTATGTTCTTATGATTTCACTGTCTAAACTTAAATGCCTGGTAAACACTTTATGAATATGGCCCTAAGCTTCCTCTGAACCAGCAGTCTGCCCGTGTCTGATTATAAATGATATGTGGTCACATCAGCCAGAATTTTGATTGATTACATTGTTCTCTAAATAGTGTGATTGGAAAACTGGATTCTTGCATGTATTGTGGATTTTAAAATGTTTAAATCATAGACTTTTTACCATGGAAAACTAGAATCTATTCTAATGATTAGTGTCACCATACCTTAGGGTTGCTGAGATTAGGTCTATTCCAACTCATGGACTTGGCATCACGTGCAGGGGTTACATCCTTGTAGTCACAGCCGAAACTGCCAAAACTCTGAGAAACACTGAGGATTCCTGATGCACCTGAAACTGTGGAGACAGAGAGGGAGTGAGGGACTGAGGATTCCTGATGCACCTGAAACTATGGAGACAGAGAGGGAGTGAGGGACTGAGGATTCCTGATGCACCTGTAACTGTGGAGACAGAGAGGGAGTGAGGGACTGAGGATTCCAGATACACCTGTAACTGTGGAGACAGAGAGGGAGTGAGGGATTGAGGATTCCTGATGCACCTGTAACTGTGGAGACAGAGAGGGAATGAGGGACTGAGGATTCCAGATACACCTGTAACTGTGGAGACAGAGAGGGAGTGAGAGACTGAGGATTCCAGATACACCTGTAACTGTGGAGACAGAGAGGGAGTGAGGGACTGAGGATTCCAGATACACCTGTAACTGTGGAGACAGAGAGGGAGTGAGGGACTGAGGATTCCAGATGCACCTGTAACTGTGGAGACAGAGAGGGAGTGAGAGACTGAGGATTCCTGATGCACCTGAAACTGTGGAGACAGAGAGGGAGTGAGGGACTGAGGATTCCTGATGCACCTGAAACTGTGGAGACAGAGAGGGAGTGAGAGACTGAGGATTCCTGATGCACCTGAAACTGTGGAGACAGAGAGGGAGTGAGAGACTGAGGATTCCAGATACACCTGTAACTGTGGAGACAGAGAGGGTATGATAGAGGAGAGAAAGGGAGGGGCTGTCAGAGAGAGAACAGAGAAAGGGAGGGAGTGAGGGATTGTCAGAGAGAGAGAAGAGAGATGCAGTGATGTAGGTAGAGACAGTGTAGGAGCGGTAACATTCATATTAGAAACAGTAACTGGAGACAGAGGCAGTGATGTAGGTAGAGACAGTGCAGGAGAGGTAACATTCATATTATAAACAGTAACTGTGGAGACAGAGGCAGTGATGTAGGTAGAGACAGTGTAGGAGCGGTAACATTCATATTAGAAACAGTAACTGTGCAGACAGAGGCAGTGATGTGGGTAGAGACAGTGTAGGAGAGGTAACATTCATATTAGAAACAGTAACTGTGGAGACAGAGGCAGTGATGTAGGTAGAGACAGTGTAGGAGAGGTAACATTCATATTAGAAACAGTAACTGTGGAGACAGAGGCAGTGATGTAGGTAGAGACAGTGTAGGAGAGGTAACATTCATATTTGAAACAGTAACTGTGGAGACAGAGGCAGTGATGTAGGTAGAGACAGTGCAGGAGAGGTAACATTCATATTAGAAACAGTAACTGTGGAGACAGAGGCAGTGATGTGGGTAGAGACAGTGTAGGAGAGGTAACATTCATATTAGAAACAGTAACTGTGGAGACAGAGGCAGTGATGTAGGTAGAGACAGTGTAGGAGAGGTAACATTCATATTAGAAACAGTAACTGTGGAGACAGAGGCAGTGATGTAGGTAGAGACAGTGCAGGAGAGGTAACATTCATATTATAAACAGTAACTGTGGAGACAGAGGCAGTGATGTAGGTAGAGACAGTGTAGGAGCGGTAACATTCATATTAGAAACAGTAACTGTGGAGACAGAGGCAGTGATGTAGGTAGAGACAGTGCAGGAGTGGTAACATTCATATTATAAACAGTAACTGTGGAGACAGAGGCAGTGATGTAGGTAGAGACAGTGCAGGAGAGGTAACATTCATATTATAAACAGTAACTGTGGAGACAGAGGCAGTGATGTAGGTAGAGACAGTGTAGGAGCGGTAACATTCATATTAGAAACAGGGCTGTATTCATCAGGCATGTTCATCTCTCAGGTGCTTGTAAAATATTGAGCTGTGCTTAAAACAAGTGGTTATTTTCCGTCACATATTCATGAAGCATGTTGATCTCTACATGCATCCAGATCTGCTCTTCATTTTAGATGCGGCTAATCAAGATAGAATGTGTTAAACAAGGGCAGGGCTTGTTTGAGTCTTCATCTTCAGCTCTTTATGAGTGAAAACAAATACTTAGTGACAACTTCAATATAGTTTAAATAAGCACTTCAAATGTAATATTATATCAATAACTTTTAAAACTTAATAGCATAAACTTAAGTCTAAGAATGACTTAAACAAAAACAAACAAAAAAGAAAACATGACCAAAAATGTTAAATATTCCACTTAGTACATTAATATGCACGATTCTCTATCAATCACACATTGTATATGACACAGGCTGGAGTCACAGTGGGGATAATAGTGAATCTTGCTATTCAATGTTGCTATTTGACAGGGCAGAGGTCCCTTGGGTTGATTGTTCACTGAGGGCTGCGTTCGTAGCCAGCGGTGTGCCCGCTCCCCTGAAGCTGCAGGTTCATCTCCCCTGTCTGATACGCGCTTTCAAATATAGGTTTAAATAGAAAGGAATAGTAGAGTGTTGCATCATTAACTATCTAGAACATGGCATCACAAGCACAGGAATACATTTCAATAGAAACAAGTATAGATAAGGCATAGAAATGGATTTGATTTATATTTGAATCCGTTCAGATTGCAGGTTTGTGGAGTTTAGAATTGTAAATATCAGTGTTACTGTCGTGCGTTTCAGATTGCAGGTTTGTGGAGTTCAGAATTGTAAATATCAGTGTTACTGTCGTGTGTTTCAGATTGCAGGTTTGTGGAGTTTAGAATTGTAAATATCAGTGTTACTGTCGTGTGTTTCAGATTGCAGGTTTGTGGAGTTCAGAATTGTAAATATCAGTGTTACTGTCGTGTGTTTCAGATTGCAGGTTTGTGGAGTTCAGAATTGTAAATATCAGTGTTACTGTCGTGTGTTTCAGATTGCAGGTTTGTGGAGTTTAGAATTGTAAATATCAGTGTTACTGTCGTGTGTTTCAGATTGCAGGTTTGTGGAGTTCAGAATTGTAAATATCAGTGTTACTGTCGTGTGTTTCAGATTGCAGGTTTGTGGAGTTCAGAATTGTAAATATCAGTGTTACTGTCGTGCGTTTCAGATTGCAGGTTTGTGGAGTTCAGAATTGTAAATATCAGTGTTACTGTCGTGTGTTTCAGATTGCAGGTTTGTGGAGTTCAGAATTGTAAATATCAGTGTTACTGTCGTGTGTTTCAGATTGCAGGTTTGTGGAGTTCAGAATTGTAAATATCAGTGTTACTGTCGTGCGTTTCAGATTGCAGGTTTGTGGAGTTCAGAATTGTAAATATCAGTGTTACTGTCGTGTGTTTCAGATTGCAGGTTTGTGGAGTTCAGAATTGTAAATATCAGTGTTACTGTCGTGTGTTTCAGATTGCAGGTTTGTGGAGTTCAGAATTGTAAATATCAGTGTTACTGTCGTGTGTTTCAGATTGCAGGTTTGTGGAGTTCAGAATTGTAAATATCAGTGTTACTGTCGTGTGTTTCAGATTGCAGGTTTGTGGAGTTCAGAATTGTAAATATCAGTGTTACTGTCGTGTGTTTCAGATTGCAGGTTTGTGGAGTTCAGAATTGTAAATATCAGTGTTACTGTCGTGTGTTTCAGATTGCAGGTTTGTGGAGTTTAGAATTGTAAATATCAGTGTTACTGTCGTGTGTTTCAGATTGCAGGTTTATGGAGTTTAGAATTGTAAATATCAGTGTTACTGTCGTGTGTTTCAGATTGCAGGTTTGTGGAGTTCAGAATTGTGAATATCAGTGTTACTGTCGTGTGTTTCAGATTGCAGGTTTGTGGAGTTCAGAATTGTAAATATCAGTGTTACTGTCGTGTGATTCAGATTGCAGGTTTGTGGAGTTTAGAATTGTAAATATCAGTGTTACTGTCGTGTGTTTCAGATTGCAGGTTTGTGGAGTTCAGAATTGTAAATATCAGTGTTACTGTCGTGTGTTTCAGATTGCAGGTTTGTGGAGTTCAGAATTGTAAATATCAGTGTTACTGTCGTGTGTTTCAGATTGCAGGTTTGTGGAGTTCAGAATTGTAAATATCAGTGTTACTGTCGTGTGTTTCAGATTGCAGGTTTGTGGAGTTTAGAATTGTAAATATCAGTGTTACTGTCGTGTGTTTCAGATTGCAGGTTTGTGGAGTTCAGAATTGTAAATATCAGTGTTACTGTCGTGTGTTTCAGGTAAACTGACCCCAGATCAGTCGCTATGGAACAATCACTCCAAGCCGATGTATCTGTCTAGATAGTTTCAGCACACATGCCCTGTCAGAATAGTTTAGGGGGTGGAATTACTGTATCAACATTCCTATCAGCTTCAACTCAGAGACCAAACTGCATGGTGTATTTGTGAATGAATATTGAACTGTGAAAAAGAGCCAGTGGTTAATATGGTGGTGATGGCTGGTGATGTCCTGATACCTGCTGCACAGGGAGAGTGAATCTACAGTGTGGAGGTTTTACTGTAGTGAAGTGAGAGCCAGTGGTTAATATGGTGGTGATGGCTGGTGATGTCCTGATACCTGCTGCACAGGGAGAGTGAATCTACAGTGTGAAGGTTTTACTGTAGTGAAGTGAGAGCCAGTGGTTAATATGGTGGTGATGGCTGGTGATGTCCTGATACCTGCTGCACAGGGAGAGTGAATCTACAGTGTGGAGGTTTTACTGTAGTGAAGTGAGAGCCAGTGGTTAATATGGTGGTGATGTCCTGATACCTGCTGCACAGGGAGAGTGAATCTACAGTGTGGTGGTTTTACTGTAGTGAAGTGAGAGCCAGTGGTTAATATGGTGGTGATGGCTGGTGATGTCCTGATACCTGCTGCACAGGGAGAGTGAATCTACAGTGTGGAGGTTTTACTGTAGTGAAGTGAGAGCCAGTGGTTAATATGGTGGTGATGTCCTGATACCTGCTGCACAAGAAGTGAATCTACAGTGTGGAGGTTTTACTGTAGTGAAGTGAGAGCCAGTGGTTAATATGGTGGTGATGGCTGGTGATGTCCTGATACCTGCTGCACAAGAAGTGAATCTACAGTGTGGAGGCAGAAGAAATGAGCTGCTATCACAGTCAAAAACAAACCAAACAGTTGTTTTGCTAATCACAGGTAAGTGATTGCTTTTAAGATTTGTAAGTTTTCATTCTTACCTGTTTCCACGTCTGCAGGTTTCTTTTCCATCTTCTGTACTGGTCATCCACACAGCTGATTAGACACACAAAGACAGTGAAATCAGGAATAATGTACAGCCAACTGTGCAAAGCTTATAAGAGATATTTTAATTAGGGCTTGTGTTTTATATTCGCTTTTATATACTGTATGAAATTAGTGTTCTCGGTTACAGGGGTCGACATTAACGGCGGCTATTGCTGTGAGTGCCCTCAAAATGTATGTCTATCCACGGCAACTACGGCCGCAGTGCCCATTCAGCTACAGCAACTAGAGAGACGCCTGTGTTAGGATTGGTTTGTGTCCAGTAACATGACTATGTGATTTGCGTGGTTAAGTCGCAGAGATTCCATACACAACACTTGTGTCAATATTTATGAATGCGCTGACATCAGTCTGTAAAGGGAAAAAAGCCGGCATGTCACATGTTTTAAAGTGAAGCGCGAGAGGGACGATAACAATCTGATCAAACACAAATGCCTGGAAGTCCAGAGGTGCTGTATTAACACGAGCAGAATACAG
Organism: Acipenser ruthenus; assembly: GCF_902713425.1. NCBI lineage: Eukaryota > Metazoa > Chordata > Actinopteri > Acipenseriformes > Acipenseridae > Acipenser > Acipenser ruthenus. The sequence continues at coordinate 7,131,817 of NC_081236.1, read as the reverse complement.
GAACCACAGGTTCATGCAGCAGCTGTGATGGTGATCAAAGGTGTGCGAGTACTGCTGTGTAAAAATGTTGCTTAAAATGAAACACTGCATTCAAGCTATTTAGAACTATAACAACGAAACACAAAAATAAAAATACACTTAAGGTTTGTGTGTTGGACATGTGCCATTAACAAAATGCCCTGCAAACTTAGAAGAAAGAGAAAATAATGATAGCAGTTTTTAAACTATAAATAGCCTGGCTAAACGGCAGTCGGGACTTCAGTTCAAAGAGACAGACAAGCAAACCAAGTATGAGAAGGAGAGCGGGTTGGGAGAGGGGAAGAGGGAATGGGCTCGCTCCAGGTTCGGCTGCTGGAGTGGGGTTGAAGCGAACTTGAAGCGTCTAGCTTCCTGGAGAAAGCTGCAGCTCCTCTCGCAGCAAAAAATACATTAGGAAAGATAACCACATAATAGGCCTAATATTTATTTAGTTATGAAACGAATGCTGAATAAGAGGTCTGTGTTATAAAGTGTAGTTCATAGTATAGGGAATTGGGTGACATGCTGTAGGCACGTTGTAACTGAGAGCCTTATAGCGAGGGAGCACTGTATTAAATTAAAGAAAAAAAAATAGGGAAAATACAAAAAATCTAAAGTTATTTATAACAAATATAATAATAAAAAAAAGCCTGCAACTACAGTCCACGCCACATCATATGTGACTTACATCTAACCCCTAAAATTAACCACTGCCCCATGAACCTAACCCTAAACCTAACCTCTACCCCTAAACCTAACCTCTACACCTACCCCTAAACCTAACCTCTACACCTACCCCTAAACCTAACCTCTACACCTACCCCTAAACCTAACCTCTACACCTACCCCTAAACCTGACCTCTACACCTATCCCTAAACCTAACCTGTACTCCAAAACCTATCCCTAAACCTAACCTCTACCCCAAAACCTAACCCTAACCCCTAAATCTAAGTTCTACCCCAAACCCTAAACCTAACCTCTACACCTACCCCTAAACCTAACCTCTACCCCTAAACATAACCGCTATCGCAACCCCTAAACCTAACCTCTACACCTACCCCTAAACCTATCCCTAAACCTGACCTCTACCCCAAACCCTAACCCTAACCCTAACCTCTACCCCAACACCTAACTTCTACCACAACCCCTAAACCTAACCTCTACCCCTACCCCTAAACCTAACCTCTATCCCAACTGCTAAACCTAGCCCTAAACCTACCCATAAATTTAACCTCTACCCCTACCCCTAAACCTAACCTCTACCCCAACTGCTAAACCTAGCCCTAAACCTACCCATAAATTTAACCTCTACCCCTACCCCTAAACCTAACCTCTACCCCAACTGCTAAACCTAGCCCTAAACCTACCCATAAATTTAACCTCTACCCCTACCCCTAAACCTAACCTCTGCCCCTACCCTTAAACATAACCATAAACCGAACCTCTACCCAACCCCTAAACCTAACCTCTACCCCAACCCCTAAACCTAACCCTAAACCTACCCCTAAACCTAACCCTACCCCTAAACCTAACCTCTACCCCAACCCCTAAACCTAACCTCTACCCCTATCCCTAAACCTAACCTCTACCCCAACCCCTAAACCTAACCTCAATGTCACTATCAAACTCTGTTACTATTATTTCAACACTGTTTCTTTTGCACCCTCTAGTGGCCTCTACTGGCTACTATGTCTGACGCTCTCAGTGTGTGTTGCAGTGCATGGGTTAGGGTTAGGATTATAGAGAGAAGCTGGTTGAAATGGCTCTCAGTGTGTGTTGCAGTGCATGGGTTAGGGTTAGGGTTATAGAGAGAAGCTGGTTGAAATGACTCTGAGTGTGTGTTGCAGTGCATGGTTTAGGGTTAGGGTTATAGAGAGAAGCTGGTTGAAATGGCTCTCAGTGTGTGGAGCAGTGCATGGGTTAGGGTTAGGGTTATAGGGAGAAGCTGGTTGAAATCAAACATCTATGGAAAGAGCTGAAACTTGCAGTCTGGAGAAGGTACCCATCAAACCTGAGACAGCTGGAGCAGTTTGCTCAGGAAGAGTGTGCCAAACTACCTGTTAACAGGTGAAGTCTCATTGAGAGCTACAGAAAATGTTTGATTGCAGTGATTGCCTCTAAAGGTTGTGCAACAAAATATTAGGTTAGCGGTCCCATCATTTTTGTCCATGCCATTTTCATTTGTTTTATTATTTACAATATTATGTTGAATAAAAAATCAAAAGCAAAGTCTGATTTCTATTAAATATGGAATAAACAATGGTGGATGCCAATTACTTTTGTCAGTTTCAAGTTATTTCAGAGAAAATTGTGCAATCTTTGTTTTTTGTGGAGGGGTACCAACAAATTTGAGACGCCGGTCAGACCAGCAGGAGCTGGGAGACACTACTCTATAGAAATGCATTATATAAATACATGAAAAATAATTGCTTGCAAATGGGTTAACGATCAATAATTTTGACCATAAGAAGAAGTTAAATGTTTTTAAATTTATAAAACAGAAAACTTTTAATTTTTTTTTAAAGGATCGTCAAAGCTGTATAATTTATAATTTTTCTATCCAAAACACACAACACACACAACATACAAAACACACAACATACACAACATACAAAACACACAACATACACTAACATTGTACTTACTAACAAAGCACAATAAAGAGTTTGCCTACTAATATTGACATTATAAAAATAAAATAAAATCAGAGACGTACCTTGCTTGCAGATTTCAGAATAAAGCCGAGTTGAACAGTCAAATCCAAACTAAGGGTACGTTAACTCACAAAATCAGAAACACAAAATAGGGTGGAACAGAAACAAACACGAAAGCCTACCCTTCACCTTTCCTCTCAACTTGAATAGGGTGGAACAGAAACAAACACGATGGTCTACCCTTCACCTTTCCTCTCAACTTGAATAGAACAGAAACAAACACGACAACCTACCCTTCACCTTTCCTCTCAACTTGAATAGAACGGAAACAAACACGATGGTCTACCCTTCACCTTTCCTCTCAACTTGAATAGAACAGAAACAAACACGATGGTCTACCCTTCACCTTTCCTCTCAACTTGAATAGAACAGAAACAAACACGATGGTCTACCCTTCACCTTTCCTCTCAACTTGAATAGAACAGAAACAAACACGATGGTCTACCCTTCACCTTTCCTCTCAACTTGAATAGAACAGAAACAAACACGACAACCTACCCTTCACCGTTCCTCTCAACTTGAATAGGGTGGAACAGAAACAAACATGATGGTCTACCATTCACCTTTCCTCTCAACTTGAATAGAACAGAAACAAACACGATGGCCTACCATTCACCTTTCCTCTCAACTTGAATAGAACAGAAACAAACACGAAGGCCTACCCTTCACCTTTCCTCTCAACTTGAATAGGTTGGAACAGAAACAAACACGACGGGCTAACCTTCACCTTTCCTCTCAACTTGAATAGAACAGAAACAAACACGACGGGCTAACCTTCACCTTTCCTCTCAACTTGAATAGAACAGAAACAAACACGACGGGCTAACCTTCACCTTTCCTCTCAACTTGAATAGAACAGAAACAAACACGACGGCCTGCCCTTCACCTTTCCTCTCAACTTGAATCAGTGGTGTTGACGTGCCAGGCCGGACACTTCCATTAGACTAACTGAACATGGAACTGCAGCCAACCTCCCTGGGCGCGGCCGCAAGAGGAAAATCGACCCCAGATTGAACAGAAGGATAGTGCGAATGGTAGAAAAAGAACCAAGGATAACTGCCAAAGAGATACAAGCTGAACTCCAAGGTGAAGGTACGTCAGTTTCTGATCGCACCATCCGTCGCTTTTTGAGCGAAAGTGGGCTCCATGGAAGAAGACCCAGGAGGACTCCACTTTTGACAGAAAAACATAAAAAAGCCAGACTGGAATTTGCTAAAATGCATATTGACAAGCCACAATCCTTCTGGGAGAATGTCCTTTGGACAGATGAGTCAAAACTGGAGCTTTTTGGCAAGTCACATCAGCTCTATGTTCACAGACGAAAAAACAAAGCTTTCAAAGAAAAGAACACCATACCTACAGTGAAACATGGAGGAGGCTCGGTTATGTTTTGGGGCTGCTTTGCTGCGCCTGGCACAGGGTGCCTTGAATCTGTGCAGGGCACAATGAAATCTCAAGACTATCAAGGCATTCTGGAGCGAAACGTACTGCCCAGTGTCAGAAAGCTCTGTCTCAGTCGCAGGTCATGGGTCCTCCAACAGGATAATGACACAAAACACACAGCTAAAAGCACCCAAGAATGGATAAGAACAAAACATTGGACTATTCTGAAGTGGTCTTCTATGAGTCCTGATCTGAATCCTATCAAACATCTATGGAAAGAGCTGAAACTTGCAGTCTGGAGAAGGTACCCATCAAACCTGAGACAGCTGGAGCAGTTTGCTCAGGAAGAGTGTGCCAAACTACCTGTTAACAGGCGCAGAAGTCTCATTGAGAGCTACAGAAAACGTTTGATTGCAGTGATTGCCTCTAAAGGTTGTGCAACAAAATATTAGGTTAGCGGTCCCATCATTTTTGCCCATGCCATTTTCATTTGTTTTATTATTTACAATATTACGTTGAATAAAAAATCAAAAGCAAAGTCTGATTTCTATTAAATATGGAATAAACAATGGTGGATGCCAATTACTTTTGTCAGTTTCAAGTTATTTCAGAGAAAATTGTGCATTCTTTGTTTTTTGTGGAGGGGTACCAACAAATTTGAGCACGTCTGTATATATATATATATATATATATATATATATATATATATATATATGCAACAGTGCAACAGCGGCATCTACTTATTAAACTAAACATCGCCTTATAAAACTGATTAGAGAGTATGCAATGTTTAAATTAGACACAACAGATACATCTCACCACTACCCTCCGATTTCAGAAACATATTTAAAACACAATTAAAATCTCTCCTGCTCTCTGCTGACACACCCGTTGGGCTTTTAAACAAGGTCGGGTTCCGGCATAGAATTCTACTGAGCTCGCCGCGGACGGGAAGGGCTGTGGCACTGCGCAAACTGACACGGAACTCGTTTAGTGCACATGTCATCTAATGCTGGTTTACAATCGAGGGAAATGATGCCGCTTACCGGCCATTGCTGTGAAAACAGCCTCAGGAATTATTGGGCATCTTCTCTTGAAGACCGCAAAACCTGAATAGGTTAATTTCCTACACACACATACACACACACACATACTGAGACACACACACACACACACACACACACACACACACACAAAACCCACTCGGAAGCCCATCCCTCGAGTGCCAGTGCAGTGTTTGGCTGTTCCGTGAATCCTCCCTCAGATGTGGGAAATCAGTCTGCTTTCAATTCACAAATGCCATTTTTATCTCAATCATTTTACTGTGAACAGGAATGTTCAATGCAATGTTTATGGCAAATAAAAAAGTACAAAATATATGTTACAATCAAACAGTCTTCAGGGGCTTTTTTTTTCATCACATGAACTGTAATATTTTGACCTGCAGTATATTCCATCAATAAACTCATCATTTCTGTATTTCACACTTCATTTTTCTTAAAATGACATATTAAGCTTAACGACAAAAAGATTGGCAGTATTTTCTATTTAAGTGTGAGTTAAGTGTACCCAGTGCTTAATTTGAGCCGGATCCTGCCGGAACAGGATCCGGCACCTCTCAGATTTGACCTAATTTGCCCGGATCCGGTACCTCTAGCGGCATGATTTATTATTTTTTCCACTGTTTGCACTGTAAACATTCTAATAAAAGCGATCGAAGTTAAAGTTGCCTCTGCCTCCTCGTTATTTCTCCCGCCCCCCAGAAAAACCATCATGTAAAAGCGCATCCTATCCTGCCACACCGACTCAAGACCTGCTCTCTTATTTGTACATAGAGGTTATGGGGCGGGCCGGCGAGGTAAAGTATGCCTATGGCGGGTGTTGTGCAGTGACGTCTAAATACTTTAATTAATCAGCACCTTGGAGAGCACTGTCCATTTCAGAACCATAGATAGTAGACTACATGGCTATTTACTCTGTCTGCTGCGCTGCTACATTGTGTTTGTCACTTTTTTCTCATGTGTTCCGGTACCTCAGAGCCCCCCGGAACACCCCCCCCCCCCCTCGCTCTTCACTTTGTGTTCCGGGACCTCCCGATTTACAAATTAAGCACGGAGTGTACCATAACCTAAAAGTTAACGTTTTATTGGCTCTGTAATGTACACCACGCTGTTGTTTAAAAAGATCCGCACGTCCACACATGTTCCGGGGAAAGAGGAAAACGCAATCTAACCATTAAGTCCCGCTGTTGAAAAAAAACAATCTTGTGGTGTGCACAGATATGCTTTTGTTCAGTGCTCTCATTTAATTTCTCAAGATAATTCCAGGCGTTACTCTGTCATTGTAGTTGTTAGTTTTGCTCCAACAGCAGACGCGAGACTACAGGAAACATCTGCGTCACTGGCCTCTACTCCCTTAGACAATAGCAGAGCCGCATAATGAAGAGCGCCCGCCTGCCTGTCAATATCTGCAGTGGCAGAATTTTCCATTTGTTAAAAAAATAATAATGTATTCATTAAAAACTACTGTTGTATAAACATCAAACCTATAGCAAAGAATTTGAATGTTAATTGTATGTAGAATATTCGAATATGGTGCCTCACCCCTCATTTATATATATATATATATATATATATATATATATATATATATATATATATATCAGCGTGCTCTAATGTCCTGCTTACCTTTATAAAAGCGAGAATGTCTCACCGCTCCTCACATCGCAGAAAGCTCTTACTGTGCTCCTGTATGACTGGCTCGCTAAACGACTTGTGATTAATATCGAAACTGAAAGTATTCTTCCTCTTTCAGTCTGAAAAAAAAAAAAAAAGGACAGTGCAGTAGGTGGGCGTGCCTGTTACTTTTGGTTAGCAACGTACCGGGATGACTGGGATTGTTTTCAGACTTCATTTTTTGTCCCGGTCAGTTACAGTAAAATTGTTAAATCATCCCGGTTTTGCTATTTTGTATTCACATTTTTATAAGTTCAAAACTGTAGCGGTGTGCTCAGCGAGTGACAGCACAGTGATTTATGAACACAACCATTGTTATAACTGATTTAAAACACACACACACACACACACACACACACACACACACACACACACACACACACACACACATATATGTCACAGGTCTGTTTCTGAAGCAGTGGCACTAAATTTGATTTACTATAACCACTGCTAAAGGATCCTACCATAACCCAGAACCCAACCCTTAAACATGCACAGTAAACACCAGACACTGAGCAGAGCACTTCAACATGCAGAGTAAACAACACACACTGAGCAGAGCACTTCAACATGCACAGTAAACACCAGACACTGAGCAGAGCACTTCAACATGCACAGTAAACACCAGACACTGAGCAGAGCACTTCAACATGCACAGTAAACACCAGACACTGAGCAGAGCACTTCAACATGCACAGTAAACACCAGACACTGAGCAGAGCACTTCAACATGCACAGCAAACACCACACACTGAGCAGAGCACTTCAACATGCACAGTAAACACCACACACTGAGCAGGGCACTTCAACATGCACAGCAAACACCACACACTGAGCAGAGCACTTCAACATGCACAGTAAACACCACACACTGAGCAGGGCACTTCAACATGCACAGCAAACACCACACACTGAGCAGAGCACTTCAACATGCACAGTAAACACCAGACACTGAGCAGAGCACTTCAACATGCACAGTAAACACCAGACACTGAGCAGAGCACTTCAACATGCACAGTAAACACCAGACACTGAGCAGAGCACTTCAACATGCACAGTAAACACCAGACACTGAGCAGAGCACTTCAACATGCACAGTAAACACCAGACACTAAGCAGAGCACTTCAACATGCACAGTAAACACCAGACACTGAGCAGAGCACTTCAACATGCACAGTAAACACCACACACTGAGCAGAGCACTTCAACATGCACAGTAAACACCAGACACTGAGCAGAGCACTTCAACATGCACAGTAAACACCAGACACTGAGCAGAGCACTTCAACATGCACAGCAAACACTAGACACTGAGCAGAGCACTTCAACATGCACAGCAAACACCACACACTGAGCAGAGCACTTCAACATGCACAGTAAACACCACACACTGAGCAGAGCACTTCAACATGCACAGTAAACACCACACACTGAGCAGAGCACTTCAACATGCACAGTAAACACCAGACACTGAGCAGAGCACTTCAACATGCACAGTAAACACCAGACACTGAGCAGAGCACTTCAACATGCACAGTAAACACCACACACTGAGCAGAGCACTTCAACATGCACAGTAAACACCACACACTGAGCAGAGCACTTCAACATGCACAGTAAACACCAGACACTGAGCAGGGCACTTCAACATGCACAGTAAACACCACACACTGAGCAGAGCACTTCAACATGCACAGTAAACACCAGACACTGAGCAGAGCACTTCAACATGCACAGTAAACACCAGACACTGAGCAGAGCACTTCAACATGCACAGTAAACACCAGACACTGAGCAGAGCACTTCAACATGCACAGTAAACACCAGACACTGAGCAGAGCACTTCAACATGCACAGTAAACACTAGACACTGAGCAGAGCACTTCAACATGCACAGTAAACACCACACACTGAGCAGAGCACTTCAACATGCACAGTAAACACCATACACTGAGCAGGGAACTTCAACAAATAATTGTATTTTTATCCACAAGTTCCATCATAGCAATACAATTCAAATCCAGACCCTGCTCTTTCTTTACAAATAATGCAGTGAAGTATAATCCCGCAGTATAACATGTTGCTACGTTCCTGCTAGCCTCTCGCCACGTCGCCCAGCGAAAAGTTTTCTCTTGTGGCTCATCTATTGTTCCCCAAGTTCACCACGGTGGCAAAGGCTCTGAAAAATGTACTTGTGTGAGACTGCCAGCACATTCAACGTGTGCTGGTAGATGAAGCAATACAGACTGTTTAGTTTGATTTCATTTCGCCCAATGAAAGTTCTTTAGCTTGATCACGTAACATATGCATGCCACAAATGTTGTGTTTGGTGAGAGGACAGAGGCTCTAATTAGAAACAGTCAGCGGACGCACTGCTTGTAAAAAAAATAAATAAAAAACAAAACAAAAAAAAAACACATGGCATTCAAACAGGAAAAAATGTTACAAAAAATATTGTACAGACAAATTACCAGAATCATGTTCCGAAAGATGTAGCCCAAGGAATACCAGTAACCCATGTACAAAAAACTAAAATATGAACGTGATACTAGTCACAGGGAGGTGAAGCAGCCATGGTTTCAAACATACCCTCTGGTCCCGAAAGAACATATTCACAGACATCAAGCCAGAAACACACAGCTTCAAAAGTTTTTTGTTTTTTTTTCCACCCTTGAGGCTCAACTATTTTGAGTGTCAACTGTGTCCATGACTGGCTAACTGAAAAGAACATTGACATTGATTTAAACAAAACGTCACAACAGCAGCAGCAGCGCCATCTACTGGACAAAACCCAGACATACACGTTGAAACAATGATCCAGTCCAATATTTACAAAGCCTAAACAAGAAAATATTATACAAAACGGTTTGAAATCAAATGTTTAATTGTTAATCTAACAATGTTAGTTACTGTGGAACTACTTCTCTCAGTGGAAGGTGACACAAATAAAAATGATTAAAACAAGGTTTCAAGTCTTCTTCATTTATAATACACTCCAGGGTGTTTGTGTTATCATGAGATATATCACCACTTCCTCGACTTGACTTCGTCCAGTGCAGGGCTCCTCAAATCCTGGTCCTGTTACCTCCTGCTGTGTCTGCTGGTTTTCATTCCAACCCAGCTCTCAATTACTGAACCAGACCCTTAATTCAACTAATCATTTATTTTATTAGACCTTTTGACTTGTTTTCAGCTCTTGAACAGTTGAATATTTCAAGTTAGCTATGACATTTGATAAGTAACTTGAACTGCAACTGTTTAAGAGCTGAAAACAAGTAAAAAGGTCTAATTAAGCAGATTATTAGTTCAATGAAGGGTCTACTTCAGTAACTGAGCCACAGGGGATCCCCAGGACCAAGTTTGAGAAGCCCTGGTCTAGTGCCTCACAACGCACCCAAGGCGTGGTGATATTACCTCATGATAACACACACACACACTGTCGTGTATTACTGCTTGTCACAAAGACGGCCAGAGTGGGTTGCGTCAGACCAGAAAGGAATTCAAACACAGACGGTGGTGATGATGAGCTGAGTGCAATGGCTGCACTCAGCGTTTATTAACAAATAAAAGGTTTAAACAACGGAATACAAAACAGGACACGGCACCATACGCCAAAATAAACAGACAGACAAAACGGACTAAACACTAACGGTGCACGGAGACAGACGAACACACACGGTGAGTACAAACAAAACACTTATTATATTTATAATTACTTATTTTAACTCCTTTCTCTCTCCCGTTCTCCACTCTCTGAACACCTAACCCCGAGTGACTAAAACGTGCATCTATTTATACTGTTTGTGCTGGGATTCAATTACTAATTAATTATTCACTTGAATCCCAGCACGTGAATTCATTACGTGCAACCCCGTGCCACACATTATACACATTTTATCTGCACGTGAAGTGATGTGCCATCCTCGTGCCTAAATACAAATCTACACTTTAAATACACGTGAAACACAGACCCGTTTATATCCCGTGTACCAATCTATACACCAACATTAACACACGCACCATACATACAACACATAACACACAAAATACACACAGGGGCGGGCACTTTGCCACACTGCTTCATTAATGTAGTCATTAGGTTTAGATGTCACGTTCCTTTGTTGTCACTATTGATTTAGATATTCAGTTTGGATACCTCGGGATCCTTATTGAGAAGCCAGCGGAACTCCAGCGTTTCTCCGACCTAGCGAAGGAAGCGTTTGTCCCGGATAACCCCTCCCGTGATGAGCGGCGCTGCCATGACAACCTATGAAATCACCTACACAGCTCAGAATACTTTAATAATAATATTTTTATATAGCACCTTTCATAGTGGCCCACCATCACAAAGCGCTTTAACAGGTAGGCTGTGAACTGTCACTTCCAATAGGACTTTGATTTAACATCTCATCCACAGGATGGAGCACAAGGAGGGTAAGTGACTTGCTCAGGGTCACACAGTGAGTCAGGCAGTGGCAGTGGTGGGATTTGAACCCACGACCTTCTGGTTACAAGCCCGGGACTATAAACACTGGACCACACTGCCTCCTCTTTAGAACATGTCAGTCTTTTTTTTTTTTTTTGTAATACAGTATAACATGTTATTTTCATGAAATAACATCAATAAGATTATCAGATCAGCTGCTAGTGTGTACTAAACACAATCTCAAATATCAGTGAATAGATACAGAGACAAGCCGTGGCACCAGCAAGAGGTTCAAATGAAAGCGCGTTAGTTTAAATAAATACACAAATAAATAAATTACGACATGAAACAAAAATACATGTGGGTAAGGGGCTCCCGAGTGGCGCATCCAGTAAAAGCACTCGCTAGAGTACAGGATGCACTCTACAGCCTGGACGTCGCTGGTTCGAGTCCAGCCTATTCCACAGCCGACCGTGGACGGGAGCTCCGAGGGGGCGGCGCTCAATCGGCCGAGCGTCGTCCGGGGTGAGGGAGGGTTAGGTCGGCTAGGGTGTCCTCGGCTCACCGCGCACCAGCGACCCCTGGAGTCTGGCCGGGCGCCTGCGGGCTTGCCTGTAAGCTGCCCAGAGCTTCGTTGTCCTCCGACGCTGTAGCTCTGAGGTGGCTGCACGGTGAGTCTGCAGAGTGTAAAGAAGCGGACGGCTGACACCACACGTTTCGGAGGACAGTGTGTGTTCATCTTCGCCCCTCCCGAGTCAGCGCAGGGGTGGTAGCGGTGAGCTGAGCCTAAAAATAATTGGGCATTTCAAATTGGGGAGAAAATAATAAAAACTGATTGGCAACGGCTAAATTAAAAAAAAAAAAAAAAAAAAATACATGTGGGTATATTTTAATTAAAAGTCCATATATCTATAATTCTGAGTATTTATCCAAATAATCTCACAGCAAATTCTTTCCAAATGAATCATTTCTGTTTCCCCCGAGTGCTAAGTAATGTGGCGTTATAGTTTTTTAACATATTGTAGCGTTTCACGCAACAGGCTGAAGAAATGGAGACAAGACGCTGCTTTTAATTTCAAAGCTTTATTTAAGCAGTGATCTCTCAGCACGCTGCAGACCACGCCACTGCTCCATAACGACGAGCGTGCAAACGCCCCCTTTTATAACTCAGCTCCGCCCCTTTATGCTAATCAGGTGCCGGAGCGAACAGCTATCCCATTGGTCCCCAGCCGCACACCAGGACCAATGGGCACACACAACTAACAGCCAATGACAGGGACCACAGGGACAGAGCGAACCCGCAGCCACAGGGAATACAGACGAGGGGAGGAACACAATACAGCGGTAATAACAGCACCCAGACAGGGGAGACAAGAGCGAATACACAACACGAAACACAAACACACGGACCGCTCCAACACTACTGGATTTTACAAATCACCTGTGCGAGTCTGCACCTCAAACACTCTGAAATATCATTTTACATTAATACGGCAGTTAGTATATAAATCCATTTCTAAAACGGGTCGCATTTTGTAATTTAAATACGTGTGAGCTACCAAAACGTATTTTTGTTTCATGTCGTTATTAATGTATTTATTTATTTATTTGGTTAAACTGTAATCCAGCCTTCCATTTTAACTTCTTGAAGATACCACAGCGTGTCAATGTGTGAATTACTGACATATTTGTGATTTGATTACATTAGCAGATTAACTGATAATGTATGGATGTTATATTGTGAAAACAATACAAAAAAACTACAAAATTTTATAAATAAATTCTACACCAAACTAGCACATTCGTTTAGTTTTAATAGCATAACAAATATACTCATTTTAAATACGTACCTATTTTATTTGTTGGAAAACGGTATGGAACTGAAGTAAAGTATTTTTAATAGTGCTATTTGAGTATTTAAAATATGGTTATATTCAAAATTAAAATGAATATCAGCAACGGTGTGTTAATTAAACGAAGCGCCTGACGCCGCTCGGAACTTTGGCATTTTTAAATCCTAACGGTCTCTGCTCAGCGGAGTGGAATGTTCAGGAGCCGGTTGCCTAGCAGCGTCTCCGCCTCCTTCTCTGCCCCGCCCCCTCTCTCCCTCTCTCGTTGCTCCAGCTAGGAGTTCACATTCAGCTTCCTTAGATTATATAGCGCCATTCTTTACTAACTTTTACAAATGAGCTTATTGGAGGCTTCGTGTTTTTAAGATGGTTCAGGTGCAGTCCGGGCAGACTGACTGCAGCATCATTACAGTATACCGCACTGCGCTCGGCTTTGTGTGGAGGCTGATACACAAAATAATGAACGACTGGTAAAGAAATCACATGGATTGCTTTTTAATGCTAAATATGTATCTGGTATTCTAAGTATTACCTACAATTAATAACTCAGCTATATTCATATTCAGAATGTGATACAGTATTAAGATAGGGTCCAGTATTAGAAATAAATAAACACGCTTTAAGAGAAACAGCAGAGATGTTTATTGACCATTCCCATCCATTCTCTAGATGTTTCTACATTGTGGTTGCAATCCACAGGGACAAGGGACTCAGTGATGTTAAAAAGAAATTAACAATTAAGAAAACGTTCATGTCTTACTTTCTCATAGCTGCTTCTGTGTGTATACCGTGGTATTTATTTTGTTTAATTATCCGTATTGTCTAAGAATGTGCATATTATATAAAAATATATTTAAGAGATAGCGCTAGTGATGAGGCCTCTACTGTGTGATAGCTGTCCGCGACGAGAGTTATGCGGGACGCTGTGACTGGAGGCAGCAGCGCCGATGCAGGGAGTTTTTCGCAGATATGTAATCAGTGTTTTGTACCGGCATTGTTATTTCCCGTCCTTTTCTTCAGAACAAGATGTTTAAACACTATCCCTGATAATGTGTTTTAGAAGTATATTAATTTAATTCAAGTTCAGCGCCGTTGTCACAAACAGATCCAAAATGGCGTAGGCATGCACGCAGTTTCATAGCTTTCTCTTCGCTAGTCTTGGAGGTTCAGTGCGTGTGAACTTGTTTTTGGTAAATACAGCACAGGTTAGCAGAAAGGTCATTCTTTACGAGTAAACTTCCAGGCAGTAACCTCTGCTATTTCTACCACATGCTTTTATTTAGTTTCTCTTAAACTGTAGTATTGTCTCCTATTCTTTATACAGGACAGTATTCCTCCCTGCTGTCCAGCGGCACAGATTTAGAATCTTCCTCAGACTGCGCTGCGAACTAAACCAGGCAACAGAGCCGCGTCCACAGCAGCAGAAGAGTCACCAGCAATGAGACACGCCAAGGAGTGCGCTCCATAAGTTATAAATGAATCTCAGTGCTCTTATCAACTTCACTAATTCAACAGTGAGTTCACCATTGCCCTGGTGATGACAGCATCACTCACACACACACACACACACACACACACTGACACACACACTGACACACACACACACACACACACAGTGTCACTCAAATATATTTAAACAATAATGTAAAAAGGCAAATGATGTATTTTTACTCCTGCAAATCCAAACCTCTCAAGCCTTCTCTCAACTCCAGCCTCTAAAGGTATGGAGTGCACTAGTTCATTTTGAATGTGGCTTTGTAATAAATGACTTATTGTTTGATTGTATTAGTATTTATTTATTGTCCTGGTGGAGACAGCAGCATAGACACAGTTTCATTGAAATGCATTTGAACAATACACTTGAAACAGGAAACACTAAATCTTGTTGTTGTGTGTTTTCTTTACAGATTCAGACCCCACAAGCCCCCCTTCCACTCCGGTCTCTCAAGGTATGCAGTGTAATCACTTCAGTGGATTCAGAACCACTGCAGGAATCTGGCTTTGTTATAAACTCTTTTTTCTCTCTTTCTTTTCAAAGAAGCAGAATCCTCGAGGCCCCCTTCCACTCCGCTCTCTCAAGGTAAGTGCAGTTTGAAGATGGCAGTCTGTTCAGTGTGATTGACAGCCCACCTCACGTGTCATGTGATCCACTAGAGCTATATAAGCTGTGGGAGAGCTGTGTGCAACTATTCAGCAACAACACTAGGAGAGCAGACGGTTGTCTTTCAGTTTGGAATCCTAATGTATAGAGTTACATTATATTCTCCAGTACAAATAACCTGTCTTCAGGTAACCCTGTTTATACTGTTGAAAACTGCCCTAACATTAGACACTCATCTAAACATCTAAACACAAGAGTTCATCTCTGAAAATCTACCTCTATTAAAATGCACGTCACATTCGTACAGAGCTCGCTCGGGCTGCAGTGAATCCAGTAGTGCAGGGCAGGCGAAGCAGGCGTCTGGAGATTCTGCCTCGATGGAGAGGGCTGCCCGGTGCTGCTTAGGAACGTCTCAGTTTTGAACTCATCATATAATTGAAAACGTTTTTGAAGCTCAATCTTACTGCATTATTTAGAAGTATAAATAGTCAACATAAATAAACATAAATAAAAATCACAATACTCATACTTTCACGGGTTTTGTTTTATTTACCTTTTAAAAAACAAACATTTCAGAAATACCATCATATCAAGCATTTAGAAACTGGTAAAAATGTAATCACAATATTAGAGTTAAAAATACACATGGAAGTGTACAGTGTAGTGATTGAAGACGACATACCACGTGCATTTGTTTGCAAGTTGAGTTTAGGTGACTTCACTCACGTGTCTCTGCTGCTGAAACTCAACATGACAGCTGCACCAACGAAGAAAAAAAAGCAATGTTTCAGTAAAAGACAGAGCTAAAACAAAATCTGATTATCTCTATGAGGATGGTGGGACACTATTGTTCAAGTTTTGCTGCCATTGATCATGTATGAGTCAATCCCATTAAAAGATCATATTGCCAGTCATAAACACGTAGAGAGAACAAGAAAGCAAATAAGACAGCAACAATGGCAAAGCATGCATTCACTATACTGAAAACTGAGGTCTAAGACACTGCATTCACTATACTGAAAACTGAGGTCTAAGACACTGCATTCACTATACTGAAAACTGAGGTCTAAGACACTGCATTCACTATACTGAAAACTGAGGTCTAAGACACTGCATTCACTATGCTGAAAACTGAGATCTAAGACACTGCATTCACTATGCTGAAAACTGAGATCTAAGACACTGCATTCACTATGCTGAAAACTGAGATCTGAGACACTCCATTCACAATGCTGAAAACTGAGGTCTAAGGCACTGTGTTCTCTATGCTGAAAACCGAGGTCTAAGACATTGCGTTCAAGGCGGGGCTTTCCTGGAGTATGGAAGGAAAATGAATTGCATGTTTAATGATTGTTTACTTTATTTATTTCTATGCTACCTGTGTTTTAATAAAGCTGTAATTAGCAATATTAAACAAAGGCAGTTTTTTTATTAAATTATATTTCAAAATTGTATAATGCAACAAAATGAATACATTCAAAGGGTTAGTGCGTCGTCGAAGGTTCCTCACTGATAATTGATCCTTTCTCAGTTAAAACGGCACATTTCTCAGAATCTAAAAAGGGAATGCTGCTCCCGTTCTGTGCTGCACATTACACACTACGTGGGGTCTTATTGTTTTACATGGGGTTTATTTAATGGCTGTGTGATCTCTTCTGTTTGTCTGCACAGGTAACATGGCAACAGCAAGGGTCAAACTAAATGTACCCAAAGGAGTGAATCTTGAAGACCCCAAAGTGAGCGAAGCCATTTTATTATTATTTGTTTATTTATTTATTTAGCAGACGCCTTTATCCAAGGCGACTTACAGAGACTAGGGTGTGTGAACTATGCATCAGCTGCAGAGTCACTTACAACTACGTCTCACCCGAAAGACGGAGCACAAGGAGGTTAAGTGACTTGCTCAGGGTCACACAATGAGTCAGTGGCTGAGGTGGGATTTGAACCGGGGACCTCCTGGTTACAAGCCCATTTCTTTAACCACTGGACCACACATTTCCTCTATTTTAGAGCAGGTAGGTGACACGCCCTTTCAGAAATCCAAACTGACACTGCTTCCTGTGTACTGGACTTTGTGTGACACTAATGAGCTAATCTCACGTTGACTTTGCTTCCCTTTAGTTCCTTCTAGTGTCCTCTCGTTTCCCTGATAGATACACAGAGAGATGTGGTGCTCCTTGATAACACTGTGTTTCTTGTGCTGCTGTTTCAGATTCGGGAGCACCTCTCCAAGAACTTTCCAATGGACGGTGTTAATCTACACTGGAGAAAACAAGACGGGGAGATATTCCACAAGGAGGAAGAGGAGGAGGAGGAGGGGAAGAAGAAGTACTTCAAGCCGTGAGATACCAGCACCCACAATGACAAGCAGGGGCTTTCAGAGCAGCACTGTCTTATATTAATCTGACATTATCTACTGGTTTATATTAATCTGACATTATCTACTGGTTTATATTAATCTGACATTATCTACTGGTTAATATTACTCTGACATTATCTACTGGTTTATATTACTCTGACATTATCTACTGGTTTATATTAATCTGACATTATCTACTGGTTTATATTACTCTGACATTATCTACTGGTTTATATTAATCTGACATTATCTACTGGTGCAGCACTGGTTTATATTAAGGTGATGGGGTGTGTGTTTTAATTTAATGGTAATTTAAATATATATATTCAATTATTTACTGGTGCAGCACATATTTATATTAAGGTGAGGTGTGTGTGTTTTAATTTAATGATAATTTAAATATATATATTCAATTATTTATTGGTACAGCACATATTTATATTAAGGTGAGGTGTGTGTGTTTTAATTTAATGATAATTTAAATATATATATTCAATTATTTACTGGTGCAGCACATATTTATATTAAGGTGAGGTGTGTGTGTTTTAATTTAATGGTAATTTAAATATATGTTCAGTTATTTACTGGTGCAGCACATATTTATATTAAGGTGAGGTGTGTGTGTTTTAATTTAATGATAATTTAAATATATATATTCAATTATTTACTGGTGCAGCACATATTTATATTAAGGTGAGGTGTGTGTGTTTTAATGTAGTAAATGATTCTAATAGAGGTTACATTAGTTACTGGTGCAAGTTTCTTTCACCTTGTAAAGAATATATTCAGAGTGGTAACAGAGTAACAGGCCTCTTCCCCGTGCCATGGCAGAGCATGGATTTACAGAATGAATGTACAACTTGCAGTGTACTATTAAATCCCATAGAGGGCACCACAAACACATTTACTGAGGGAGGAAGGGAGCAAGCTCCTGTATAATTATACAATCACCTGGAAGGTCTTGATGCTGCAGTACATTACAAACAGCAGCCAGGATACAGGTGTTGAATTGCTTATCAGGAGGACAGGGCTAAGGTAGATGGCAGATGAAGGACAGTTCTCTTTTTCACATGATCCTCCAGTGCAATGACATGGGCATCTCTAGCCTGGGTCACTCTGAGCCTCTGTCTGGTAAGTGAGACGAGTTGTCCTCGTGCAGCTCAGCAAGCTGGTCTCTTCCAGTCCAGGTCTGCGTTCCAACCATGGCTGCGTTTCTACCTGGAGGAAAAGCCCTCCAGGACTGGAGCCTGTCGCAATGCAAGTGAAGCTGCAGCATATACTAGCACTGTGGCGCCCCCTATGGTCTTTAAATAGGTCTGCATTATCACACAGAAATATATGTGCAGTCTGCAGGGTGCAATGCAACATGGGGTGAAGTCATTAAGGCTATGAGTAGGGTGGTTTGCTACAGATTATGATTTAAATGGAAATGTCTTATTTTTTCTGATGATATTTAATTTACATTACTGTAAAAAACATAAAAATAACAGGGTCACTGAAAAAGTTTTATTTCGCATTATAGTGTATGGGGAGCAGAGGGGAGGGGGGCAAATCCATGCATTCATGAAACATGTTCATCTCATGCAAACACATAGAAATCACACGAGCTGTACCAAAGAAAATATGTGATTAATGTCATTGTGTTGTATGAAGGGTTGTGCATGATAATGATGCTCTACTACTCTGTATTTCTGAATGTATTTTTGTTGATTTATTTCAATAAAGTTTCAATCTCAATCTTTGGCATCTTTTTTATTATTACTATTATATTACCACGATTAAACACCCACGAAGTGTCCACGGCTGGGATGAAGCTCGAGTGAAGACGACCAGACCGCAGGTGGAATTCTGAGCAAACCGCATCACTCATAGAATAAGGAGGAATGTGTTTGTATTGTATTCATGCAACAGTCTCTTGACACAGGGGTTGTACAGACAGACTGGAAAATAGCAAACGTAATACCGATCCACAAAAAGGGAGACAAAACCAAACCAGGTAACTACAGACCAGTAAGCCTGACTTCTATTATATGAAAACTTATGGAAACTATAATAAGATCCAAAATGGAAAATTACCTATATGGTAACAATATCCTGGGAGACATTCAGCATGGTTTTAGGAAAGGGAGATCATGTCTAACTAACCTACTTGACTTTTTTGAGGATGCAACATTGAAAATGGATAACTGCAAAGCATACAACATGGTTTATTTAGATTTCCAGAAAGCTTTTGACAAAGTCCCGCATAAAAGATTAATTCTCAAACTGAGCGCAGTAGGGATTCAAGGAAATGCATGCACATGGATTAGGGAGTGGTTAACATGTAGAAAACAGAAAGTACTGATTAGAGGAGAAACCTCAAAATGGAGTGAGCTAACCAGTGGTGTACCACAGGGATCAGTATTAGGTCCTCTGCTATTCCTAATCTACATTCATGATTTAGATTCTCGTATAGTAAGCAAACGTTAAATTTGTAGACGACACAAAAATAGGAGGAGTGGCAAACACTGTTGCAGCAGCAAAGGTCATTCAAACTGATCTAGACAGCATTCAGAACTGGGCAGACACATGGCAAATGACATTTAATAGAGGAAAGTGTAAAGTATTGCATGCAGGCAATAAAAATGTGCATTATAAATATCATATGGGAGATACTGTAATTGAAGAAGGGAACTATGAAAAAGACCTTGGATTTTATGTTGACTCAGAAATGTCTTCATCTAGACAATGTGGAGAAGCTATAAAAAAGACCAAGAAGATGCTCGGATATATTGAGAGAAGTCTTGAATTTAAATCAAGGGAAGTAATGCTAAACCTTTACAATGCATTAGTAAGACCTCACCTTGAATATTTTGGTCAGTTCTGGTCACCTCGTTACAAAAAGGATATTGCTGCTCTAGAAAGAGTGCAAAGAAGAGCAGACAGAATTATCCCGGGTTTAAAAGGCATGTCGTATGCAGACAGGCTAAAAGAATTGAATCTATTCAGTCTTGAACAAAGAAGACTACGCGGCGATCTGATTCAAACATTCAAAATCGTAAAAGGTGTAGACAATGTCGACCCAGGGGACTTTTTTGACCTGAAAAAAGAAACAAGGACCAGGGGTCACAAATGGAGATTAGATAAAGGGGCATTCAGAACAGAAAATAGGAGGCACTTTTTTACACAGAGAATTGTGAGGGTCTGGAACCAACTCCCCAGTAATGTTGTTGAAGCTGACACCCTGGGATCCTTCAAGAAGCTGCTTGATGAGATTCTGGGATCAATAAGCTACTAACAACCAAACGAACAAGATGGGCTGAATGGCCTCCTCTCGTTTGTAAACTTTCTTATGTTCTTATGTTCTTATGTTCTAACAATGTAGCTGACGACTACGGCACCTTGTTTTTAATAAGGCAAGGACCTTAATGGCCGAATGGATACTGATTTTCCGTTCCCCAGGTTCGCTAATCCCCGGGTTCCCACACACACACACAATGGAGCAGCTCTAGGTAAAACAAAGTTTATTGTTCTCAACAGGGATATTTCAAACATTAAAATCAACACAATGATAAACAGACAAAATAGTAAAAAGCACACAATAGGGAGTACCAAAAAACAATATTAAAAATAAACCACACTAGGCAGTCCTCTCCTGTTGGTAAAAATCTAAAAAAAACAAAAAAAACTTAATGGTTGTTACTGTCCTGAAAAAAAATAGTTAAAAGAAATAAGTTCCAGAACTCCCGGGGGGTCCCACAGGCCAGCTCTCCCGCCGCACCCCACCCACCGCAGGAACCGTCAAGCCTTGCCATGCCTTCCACTGCCAAATCAACCGACACCTCCGATGTACCTGGGAAAGGAGCCGGGTAAAAGAAAGGGGCCGTCAGCAGCCAGCACACAGGTAAGTAATATACAACCTCCACCCAGAGATTCTGGTTACTTCCCCTTGGCCTATCTTTAACCCCGCGTTCTCTCCTTCCTCTCTCTTTCGCCGCCGTTCCTGGACCCCCAACACGACCCACTGGCAACCGACACTGGAACCCGACCTTCTTCGTTCCCTGGCAAGGACTGCCCGACACGGATACTGGACTGCAGACCTGGAGACACAGTAAGTAGTATGCTGGAAGCCTCAAGCACGCCTGGAAGGTGCAAGGGGCCAGTCAGCACAGGTAAGTAAAATACAAAAAAAAACAACCATATATTGCAATAGGCAGTTCAATATGTGCAAATGTTGCAAAAGATTCTTCTTTCTCCTCAGACAAGGAAGCAGCACCATATTTAGAAGACAAAGAAACTGAAAACTATATAAGCTATAGTTGCAAGAGAGAAAGTCAGTTTGCCACATTGACGAGAGACCTGAGCCCTTAATAAACGTGTACGAATGTTTAAAGTGTCGCAAATCATACACGGCCAAGAGTCTATAAAATAAACACCACAAGGTGTTTAATTCCTAAACACAATTAGAATCATAAACGCAGTGACGTGTTTGAAAAGTGTGTTGTAAAGTTAAACACTCAGTCTTACAGTGTGGAAGGGATGCCAGTCCATCACAAGGCAACCAACACAATTTAGAGACTAGGCCAATGAACCTAGCTAATATATTTCTGGACTTTGGGTGAAAATCCATATGAACTCTTGGGGGAGAACATGCAAACTCCACACAGGACAAAAACAGACCCCCAGGACCTGGAACTGAACCCAGAGCCCTGGAGCTGTGAGGCAGGCAGCAGCGGTAACCACTGCACCACCATGCTGCCCCACAAATAAAATAACAATAAAATATGATTTGTGAACATTGTGCAACGGTGATCGGTATTAATGCTGAAACTGGAACATTGGTACAGCAGTTAGTTATTTTTTAGGATTGATGCATTTATCTGTACTGTTTTGAATTAAACTTTCTTTCCTACTATTGTTTTGAAATTGATTAACAAACTTTATATAAACTTGATCAAAGATTACTCTGGTGTTGTGCGATTGATTCCTTTGCATTTTGAGTGGAGCTTTAACATAGATCGGAGAGTTCATGTGTATTTTGTTTTTGTTTTTTGAAATCTTCAATTCTCTTCCCTCCATTTCCCCCCAATTTAAAATATCCAATAGTTTTTTTTTTTTTTTTAAAAAAGCCTTGTCTCGCTGCTGCTGCTGCTGCAACTCTCGCAGTGACCACCCAGCCATACTCTCTACATCAGAGTTCCCTGACCCTGGTCCTGGAGGGCAATAGTCCAGCTGGTTTTATAGGTAAACATCAAATCATTAAATTCTAACACACAGGACAATTTTATTTTGATCAATTAAGCAGGTAGCGATTTGTTAAATGAAATAATTTAGAGATCAAAAACTTCAAGGACCATTCCTTTAATTAAACAAGTGACTTTACTTATTATTATTTATTTCTTAGTAGACGCCCTTATCCAGGGCGACTTACAATTGTTACAAGATATCACATTATTTTTACATACAATTACCCATTTTTACAGTTGGGTTTTTACTGGAGCAATCTAGGTAAAGTACCTTGCTCAAGGGTACAGCAGCAGTGTCCCCCACTGGGGATTGAACCCACGACCCTCCGGTCAAGAGTCCAGAGCCCTAACCACTACTCCACACTGCTACTTAATTAATCAATAACTTCCAATTGTTTCCAATCCTAAAAAATGGTGATTAAGGGCGAGCTGCAAAACTTACTGGGATGTTGCCCTACAGGAGCAGGGCTGGGGACAACTGCTCTACATACTGTCTGCTCTTCAAATCCTCTTCAAGTAAACTGCAGTTTGACAGCAAAGGTAGAGCAATGCTGTCCCCCTGAGGAATCACAATCAGGGCATTACAGGTGAGCTCAGGAAGCAATGCTGGGGGTCAATTCAAATTAAATTTTGGAATTGAATTTGAATCTCATTCAGTACGTTTACATTGCAAAGCATTTTCCGAAAACTAAGGTATTAAAAAAAAAAAACTTTTCTGTGTGGAATTGAATCTAAAATTTTTAGTTGCTATTTTCCAAAAACTGATTTTTGGCAATACATTTTCTCAAAAAAAAAAAAAAACATGATTTTTGAATTCGGAATTACTTTTCAGAAAACATAATATTCCCGAAAACTATCGGAATTCTCATGCTCATGTAAACGCCCTGATTGTCATATTAAGGCATGTTTACATAGAACACTGTGGTGTCTGTGGAAATGGGAAATGCTGGTAAAATGCAGTCACACTATTTCACCACTGAACCATCTCTCGAGGTTTTGGCGGCACAGTGCCGGTGTCATAGGAAATAAGTTAGCATTTGCCCTTTTGAGCCTTTCTGCACATGTGCATATTTTAATACTTAAAAGGCAAGGTTCTGTGGAGATTCATTGAGAGGAATGGTAGTTCCTCTACAAGTTAGAAAAACACAGAATCTGCTGAGACTATAGGCTACAGCTCCAAGAGTTTTGCTGTTTTCACCATGTTGCAGCGGCAAAACTAAATAACTTAGAAGTAGCATTCCACTTTAAATGTAAAGTTTTAAGCTTTCTTTGATCAAATATGAAAAAAAAAATAAAACGTAAATACATTTTTGAAAAGCAAAGCTAAAGAACTGTATATCTACTAATCATGGCATTTCACATGAAGGTCAACAGCAAAATAAACCAGGGATCACAAGCACTTTGACATCCATACCAGTTATATTAAGCAATTTTATTTATGTTTTAAAACAGCACATAGCGTGCAAAAAAATAATACGGAGGTTCGAATTTGTAACCTGAGTTATTACGATGATACAGACATGGCTGAGCACGCTGCGCCACTGGGCGGCTGTTGAAATGCATCCAATTTTTAAGCTTCCATCCATGCCTGACCAGCTTGCCTTGAAAACCCGAAGGATTGGTTCGAGTCCAGAAATCTCAAAGTTCCGGTTTTAAATATTCAGCTTCCAGTTTGTTTTGGTAGATTGACAGGAACGTTTTTTTGTTATAGATTCGATTTACACCTACAGTCTATAATACTTTGGTCATATAAATTAATGTATTTGGTTTGTGTGTGAATTAAATAAAAGTTTTGTTTATCCTCCAACACATTGTTTATCCTCAAACACAGCTTCTTTAATTTTGGTGGCGTTTTAGGAAAATTAGATTACACAATTCTGCTTTTATCTTCTTCTTATTATTTATTTCTTCTAGACTATATTATTTAGTCCTAGACTCTGATTGCCTGAGATGTCCTCATGATAACATTACTGATTTCTCTAAAGCAGCCTCATCGCTGTCTAAAATCAACACATCCAATACAAAAACAGTCACTTCAGAATCACAACAATCCTTATAGTAAAGTGGGTTACAAACAAGCTGTTAAATACCTTTTTTTGTTTTGTTTTTTTGTCAGAAGGTTATTCCTTCTACCCCATAGGGAACCCCCCACTGCCATTAATACTGCTGGCTTTGGAATTTGCAATTAGCGGATGGGTCAAAGTTTTGATTTGGTCCAGGCCTAAGTATGATTTTGACTGAGGCCTGGGACTCGAGTGCCTCATAGCTGGCTATGGCCTTGTATATCTATATTGCAGAGTAACTGTGATATAAGGATTCAAATCAAGTGTTTTTATTTACCAGTTATACAAAGAAAAACAAAACAAACATGACTTGGAGATACTAATTTCACGTGTGTTATTCCCTGACTAACGACAGGACAGGACTGCTGTGTGATTTCTATATACTAATCTTCTTCAATAAAGAAAACTTTATTCCAACTACATGTGCTGGTGTGAAAAGCTCCTTCCACCCTACATTGAAGTTAATGTACAAACATTTAAAACATGCATTATATTTTATAACTTATTCACGGGGCGTGAGCTGGGGTGAAGGAAAAGCAGAAGCAGCAGTTAGTAGGATAGAAAGGTGGTCGCTGACTGAGGGCGGCGATGCCAACGCATCCCAGGGACAGAGGACCCAGCAACCGAAAACATATACGAGGGTTATGACTGGAGAGCCGCCCCTCGAGAGGAAGTCGGTCCCGGATGACCAGGACATGAAAGGAGATGAGAGAGAGAGGGCTACCCAGCGTCTGAGACTTCTGTAAGGGGCGCTCGTTAAACCCCTGATTGGCCGAGACGTCGCCCTGCCTGGGACCTGAAATAAGGACAAAGCATAGAGTTTAGTATAGGACTCGAGCACAAGGGCCACGTCCCAAAAGAAAGGCAGAATTGAACAGAACCTCGAGTGAGGCAAGATAAGCGCAGGAGCTGCGACAG
Organism: Acipenser ruthenus; assembly: GCF_902713425.1. NCBI lineage: Eukaryota > Metazoa > Chordata > Actinopteri > Acipenseriformes > Acipenseridae > Acipenser > Acipenser ruthenus. Next base: position 7,106,023 of record NC_081236.1, on the reverse strand, counting down.
GACAGGGTATGGCGGGGGTCCGCTCTGACTCACATGGTGAGAACCCCCCTGAAGGTAAGGGAGGCGGATGCCTAACCCTGAGGTCGGGGAAGTGAGACTCACTTGCCCCTCAAAGGATGGACCCCCGGCACCTCACGAAATCTCCCACACCGTGAGACGAACAAAGAGAGCCAATGCCAACGCATAACATAGACACAAGACCAGAAGGACAAACGAGACAAACAGAGGGAAGTTAGTGGATATTAGTAGGATGTGATTATGTGTATATCTGCCGCTCAGTGGAGAGGGAAAAACCCCTTGATGCCGATTAGGGGAAAACCTCTGGTGGCCCTGGCGGTCAGGTAGCCCCCACTCCGGGCATACTAGCAATTTTAAAATGGGCTAGGACTATATTGGAGGGGGATGAACAAACATAAGAGTCTACTGCAGAGGAGGACCAGCGCCCCATGGTCTTGATCAGGCTGTGGTTGATGCTGGCCCTTGCGGCGGAGGTAGCTGCGCCTATACGAAATGAGTGGGGAGTATAAAGCTGAGGAGGGAGGCCTGTTGTGGAGAGGTGGGCTGAGAACCAGTGATGAGTGATAATGGAGTGAGAAGAATCGATGAATAGAGGGTCCAGGGGGGAAGAGGGTTTCCTGATGGAGAGATATCTTGACATTGCAGAGAAAGGGCAGATAGAAGATTCAATCCTTGAGAGCTGAATGAACTGACCGTGCCGGAGTTGATCTGTCTTTGAGGTACGCAGCCGGATTATGAAGTAGGAATTGGAAATACGAGAGAGGTCATATAAGCGAACACCCGCTGCGGGGAAACTAGCAGCTGAAGGAACTGTGAATTCTGAGACTCTGAGGAAACCGAAGAAGGCTGTTAGGCAGATGGTCTCCATGAGGAGATCTTTGTAGGGGGAGAAGCAACCTTTCTGAAGAGTACAGATGAGTGGATGGAGAATGTCTGTTGATATGGGCAAGCGGGAAAGTGCAGCAGGGGGGGAACTTTTGCAGATTCCACTGAGAGTCAGACGAACTACTGGTATGGAGAGAATGGTGGGAAAAGGCACGGACATGATGCGGTAGTGATATTGGATTCCTGAAATGTAAGATTTAATGGATGCTGGGGAGAGATGGAGAGATTCCTTGGCATGGACAATGAAGGCCAGAATCCAGTCTTGATTGAAGGGAATGGGTGAATATGATTATGAGCGCAGAAGGTTAGGAATGCTGACCAGGCTGTAGAATAAAAAGCTCTTGAAGAAGGGGCGAGGGCTGTAGACATGTAGTTTTGAGCAGATTGAAGGAGGTTGCGAAGGGCAGGGTTTAGTCTAAAAGCAGCTGATGAAACTGTGGGATCTGAAGGGGGTTTGGGGAAGCAGACGGGACCAGCTGACGGAACTTGGATATCTGCAGGCGAGAGAGAGCATCAGAAGCATTATTATGGGTACCAGGAAGATGGCGGGCTTGTATTAGGAAGTTGAGAGATACAGAAGACCATATGAGACGACGGAGGAAGCGCATAATGAGAGGGGATGAAGAACGTCCTTTGTTGATGATGTGCACTGTGGGTTTGTTATCACTGAAGAAAAGGATTGATTTCCTTGACCATTGGTGACCCCAGAGGACAGCGGCTGCTACGATTGGATATAATTCTAGGAGAGCAGTGGATTTCTCTTGAGGGGGAAAAAGCTGAATTTCAGGGGGCCAAGTGCTGGAGAACCATTCAGATGAGAGGAATCCGATGGATGAGGCGTCTGTGAAGAGGGCAAGATCGTGAGGGGCTGAAATAAAGTTATCATAAAATAAGGAGAGACCGTTCCAGTTAGTAAGGAGAGAAATCCACATTTTTATATCTTTTCGGGCTTCGGCTGAGATTTTGACGTGTGAATTCATATTCTTCGCAGTTGATGAGAGGGCTAGAAGATGTGAGATAAATGTTCTGCCCTGAGGAATGATGCAAATGGCAAAATTAAAATGACCAAGGAGAGACAGGAGGTCTCGCTTCTTAATGAAAGAGGAGATCTGAAAACTGTTGATGAGTGAGAGAATACGTTGGAGTTTGGCAGGGGGCAGGCTGGCTTCGAATTTCACAGTATCTAAAGTAATGCCGAGGAATTCCAGAGAGTTGATGGGGCCGATGGTTTTCTCTTGAGAAAGGGGGACACCAACTAAGGAGAAGAGGGCCTTGAGCTGATTAATTGCTTGGGCTGGAGGATCTGAAGGGGGGGAAATAAGTAGGAAGTCGTCCATTAGATGGAGGAGAAAGGGAACATGATAGGTGTTGAGCAAAATCCAGCAGAGGGCTTCTGATAAGGAATCAAATATTTTTGGGCTACTGCAGCAACCGAAGGTGAGCTGGGTGGAGAAATAGAACTTGTCTGCCCAGCAGACTCCAAAAAGGTGACGGAGGGAAGGATGAATAGGCATGACCTTGAATGCGTCAGAGATATCGGCCTTGGCCAGCCAGGCTCCGTGACCTGCAATTTTGATGAAATGAATGGCATCTGAGAGCTTTATGTAGTGAAGAGCGAACTCCTCACTTGAAATGAGGGTGTGTAACCACCCCGAGGAGCAGATAAGTCAATGATAAGGCGTTTCTTGCCAGAATACTTGCAGGTAGCGATGCCTATGGGATTAATGCGAAAGGTAGTGAAGGGCGGTGCTGCAAAGGGACCAACCATGAAGCCTTTATCAACTTCGGCTTGGATGAGGGAACTGACGACTTTTGGCTCTGCTATGGCAGAACGGAGGTTTTGACAGATGTGAGACTCCGAAGGGATGTGAGAAATGCCAGTGAAGAAGCCATATGTAAGTCCATTAATTAGATAGGAGACGAACGGCTTGTCAGGATGATTTTGAAGCGCCTTATCGAAAGCCAAAACATTGATGGGAGTGAAAACATGAAGTAGTTTTGATTGTCACTTAGCTGTAAGAGGACATATGGACTGGGAGTGGGCGTCATTACAGAAGCTGCAGACGTGGAGGTTCTTGCAGAGACGGTTGAAGCAGGTGGAAAAATTAAAATGATTACATATTTGCTTGCCGCCTGAAAACTTGATGGGACGGCCATAAATATCTTGGGCTTGAGATCTGGTGGGTGGAGCTGAAGCATGGATGGAAGCAAGGGCAAGTGGTCTTGAACTGGGAAGAGAAGGCAAGGGACGAGGAATGGGTTGAAGTGGACTAGCTGCAACTTTAGGGCATAAGTGAGAGGAGTGCGCTGTGGAGGCGCATGCACTGCAGGCGTTGGCACGAATTCCACTGAAGATGCGGGTGAAAAGATCTGGGTCGGAATGGGACCAGTCCACGATACGGTTGTCAGCTGAAAGGGTGGCAGCGGCTTTGGCTGAGAAAGCGCGGTGGTATTGATAGAACAGGGTGCCCCCATAGCGCACAGACAATTCAACAACCAGGAAGAGATACTGATTTAGCTCCTGTAATCTGTGTGGATAAACAGAACAGAGAATGTCACGATAGATGGAGAAAGCGAGAACAAATTCCCCCACTGAAAGACCTTTTTGAAGACGTGGGTCGCGGGACTTTAGAGTGATTGAAACGTCTTCACAGTCGACCACTCTGTGATCCAAAAACTCAGAAGAGGCGATGAGAATGGAAACGAGATTAACGTCCTTGCCTTCGATAATTTGCTTCCTAATTTTTGGAGAAATAGAATGGCTGGTAATAGCATGGGGAGAAGAAGAACCTGCTGCAGTGGCTGAGGAGAGGTTGAACTCTGGAAAAGCAACAGGGGGTACTAAAGAGGACGTACCTGAAGTATGAGCAGGAGTGGAACTGAAGGCAGGTAGAACCGGAGAGGGATTCTCCAGTTTGTCAAGACGGGCGCTGAGGGCTAGCTGAGAGTCTATAATGGGCTGAAGCAGAGTTTGTAGCTGATTAAATGTGACCTGAGGGGCGCTGCTGGTGGAGGGGATGGGTGAAGTGAGTGACTGTGGCAGCAGATGCTGTGGATGCGCTGACTGCGCCGGCAGGGGGAGCTGAGCTGCATGAGCAGGGTCTTGCGTATGCGCAGCAGGAACAGAAGCTGAGAGAGCAGCAGAGGTGGAGGGCCTGACGGCCGAAGCTTGCAGATGGGGAGGAAAAATCAACTCTGCTGACAAAGCTTCACAATAAGTAAGAAATAAGGACATGCAATCTCCGCCCACGGGGAAGGGAATGGACTTCTCAAAAAGGATTTTCAGTAGCTTAGGTGTCGTCCAATCTTTATAATGAAGCTGTGGCGGGGGCTGGCTGGCAGAACCGCGCTTTGAGCCGCGCTCTTGCCTAGCTGAAGGCCGGGTGGAAGCCAGGTTGACTGACGGGGCTGGTGCAGTCGAGAGCCGGGAGGAGGAACGGGAGGTCTGACAGAGACGGACCGGTGGAGGAGTCGGAGGCAGGAACTCGTCTGAGGTGGAAGGAAAGGCGTAGGCTGAAGGCTTTTCCATAGTCAGCAGGTAATCTTGCAGGTATTTAGTTGTTTGAACGATAATCTTCGTAGGAGTTATTATTATATATATATATATATATATATATATATATATATTGTTTTTTTGTTTTTTTTTGTTTGTTTTTTTTAAAGTAATGCGTAAAACTACCGGTCGAGATTCAAAAACGAAACACTCGACAGAAAAGGTGCAGATGATCAGGGCTTAAATAGAAAAATATACTAATTAACACTAATTGACAGAATTAGAAAATTAGAAGATTAGAAGATTAGAACCCCCGCTCCACGCCCCCTGAACTACACAAGCTAACATTTGTTACCCCCAAAAAATCTTTTGAATATATTTTGACTAATAACAGAGACTTATTAATATATAAAAAAAATGACTCTGAAAGAAATATTAATGTAAAGCATATTGTCTAATCATAGAAATAATTAGGAACAATCCTAGACTCTGATTGCCTGAGATGTCCTCATGATAACATTACTGATTTCTCTAAAGCAGCCTCATCGCTGTCTAAAATCAACACATCCAATACAAAAACAGTCACTTCAGAATTACAACAATCCTTATAGTAAAGTGGGTTACAAACAAGCTGTTAAATACCTTTTTTTGAAGTAACTTTTGAACAGTTCTCAATCAAATTTTAAAGTTAACAATTTCACTTTGCAGCAGTACTTCTCTTAGTGTAATGTTGCACAAATAATAAGAAACCTCAGTGCTTTTTTTCTCATTTAACACCATCATCGCATTCATAAATCAATAACAGCAATGATTCTCTCCAGGATGTGTTATCGAGGGGCTTGAAGGCGTGGCAATCTCTTATGATAACACACACCCTGTTGTGTATTATTGCTTAAATACAAACTATTCAGTTAATGATATTTCCGTATCAGATCATTTTCTGATTATTCTACAGATTTCAGTAAGTAAGTCAGAATTTCACGCTGTACTGCAAGTTGCATGGAGTGTGTATTACTGACACACACACTAGTAATCAATAAAACAAACTATCAAGAAACAAAGGGAATTATTTTCATATGTAATTTAAAGCAAAGCATTTTTTTAAAATTCTGTAGCTTTGCTATTAGATAGCAGACGGCATCGTGCTGCAATGTTTCAAACAATTTTTCTTCTTTTCTTTTGAAGCAGCTGAATCCATCTTTTGTGATTACAATCGTTCTTCTCCAAAGCTGGTCATCTCGCTTAAAAACACAAACAAAAAAAAAAACAGGTGTGTATCTGAAAATACTTGAAATGTGTTCACCAAACAATTATTATTATTATTATTATTATTATTATTATTATTATTATTATTATTATTATTATTATTATTATTCATTCATTTAGCTGGTGCCTTTATTCAAGGCAACTTACAAGAATCACAATAGAAAATACAGTTTACAAAAAATTGCTTAACTTGTTGAAGTACAAATTACAAGTGTAACTGTACAGGACAGGACTGCTGTGTGATTTCTATAAACTAATCTTCTTCAATAAAGAAAACTTTATTCCAACTACATGTGCTGGTGTGAAAAGCTCCTTCCACCCTACATTGAAGTTAATGTACAAACATTTAAAACACGCATTATATTTTATAACTTACTGTTACCCAAAGAATCCTGGTCATTTTTTTTGTTTGTTTCATTTAATATTCTGCATCTCACAATATTGCATATTTAATATTTATTTGGAAAAAGATGGGAGATGTATTCTTTGGCTTCTAAAATGCTCTTTCAATGGGTCACTGCATGTTTTACAGCTGTTTGGACATTAAAAGCTGTTTGGCCTAGTAAAGATTAGAAAACTGTGGAGTGATTTACCTACAAAATGTGTAAAGTATTTTTGTAATGACTTATTGTTATTCTGACATATTTTGTCTTGTTGGCCATTGTAACAACATTATTGTTCCATTATCCATCAGATAAACACCGACCTTTTGTGAGTCATTGTGATGTAAAAAAATGCTTTGTGTATCCAATGTATTGCACACTAACACGTTTATTAAACAAGAGGTTGAAGTAGGGTGACAAGAAAAACTTACCTTCTATTTTTGTAAATTCCAGCTCAAGGCAGGAAACCTACAACCATCTTGTGAAACAGATCGTTCTGGTCTAAATAACCCTTTGCATTAATCCAGGTGTGAATGGCATTGTAATCATTTTGATTCATTACATTCTTTGGTGAAAGTTTTTTATACCATTTATTTAAAATATTAATATGAGACTGTAGAATGGTGTTGTGGAACACTGCCAATCTTTGTGCATTTAATCTGAGTTGTGCTCTATTGGATGTCTTATTGTTATTCTTCTTTGTAGAAGGCTTCAGTATATAATCGGGTATTGCTCCAATGAAGGTCAGCTTGAAGGCATCTCGTACATTATTAGTACTTATGCTCTTTGCTAACTCTTCCCGAAATTTCTTTGAAATGGTACTGGGAAACCTGCGATGCAACACAAAGAAGTGGGAAGATTCATGCCATGATACTTGTGTACTGATGGAATTAAACTGACATTCAATGGACTTGATTGAGTTGCAACTTCAAGCATTGCTATAGCAAGCTTACTGTTCTGGTTCATGTTGTAGGCACTGAGGATGCTGTTCACTGGTGGTTGATGGTCTGCATTGATGAAATGCCCTATCCCTGATTTGTACATAAATATCCTGTTCTTTTTGTATTTGTTTACTATTCCCAGATGCTTTTTAAGTTCATTTTTTGTTTCTTGCCGTCGTATTGGAGCAGCTCCCTCTGCCATGAACCAGTCGCCCCCTCTGATCCCATCTGTCCACTGTTTACGTTTAATAAAAGATGCCCATTGGGATGACTTGTTCAAGAGTGTTTCAGCTTCCAACATTCTGAGCTTTTCCACTGAAGAAGAGACATGTTCATCAGAAGATGTCAATTGCAGCCCACGGGCCAAAGCATGAAACATACAACTTTTGTCTTCATTTTCCAACCTGACTACTTTTCCACTGAGGCAGAGGTCATAATGGCCATCAGGGTATTGATCGCTTTTTGGTTTATAGACTAATTCAACAGTTTGAGAAGCAGTATTGGTATTGGGGTCCACAACCTGCATTTTATTCAGTTTTCCCTGGTTGTCCTCAGTGAAAATGACAACCTTTGTCCTAGTTGCTTCGGCTAATATCCTGAGATCAAGTATTGTCCCTGGAGTATCAATCTCCTTAATTTTCTGGGCATAAGATTGCACGCGTTGCAGCTTATCTGTGTGGAGATTTTTATTTGATTTTATATCCACAGGATTGTTGGCTATGTAGCTGTTATTTTGTCCAGCTTTTAGCTTTTCTTTAGTTCTTTCTGTTTTAAAACCGATCCTCAAATAGTTACTGAGGTGTTGATTAGCTTGTACTTTGGCAATGTTAAAAAGATGGCTGGAGAATTTGTCATGGAAAATCTGAACCACAACATCTGACAGCTTTTTTGCTATTATATCAGACAGTTCATGTTTGAAACCCTCCAATATCTGCTTGTCATTAACTGACAGTTGTCCTTTTTTCACTTTCTCCACCATCCCATTTTTTTCTGCAAATGTTTTCAAATTTTCTGAATATTTGTTGTTAAACTCCTTACAAAGACTGGTCACTGCAATAACTGCATCAATACCCAATGCAGCCATGTGTGTGGCTTGGATTGCAGTCAAAACTGTGCTTTTCAACCCTTTAACTTCCTGTTTGGCTTCATTGAACACACCGAGAATGGAAGCGGAGAGAGTGTTCTGCCAGTCAAGGTCAATGCAGTATGGCTGTAGTACTTTCATAGATATCGACTGGAAAATCTCCTTTAACTGTGTTTTAAGATTACTATCCATTAAAAGATCCCGTACGTCTTCCACATCTTCAAGCTGTGACAGAATTACCAAGTCTACTAACGGTCCCAATGGATCCCTTTCCATATCTGCTTTCACTGTTGTCATGGCTTTGTCTCGGACTTCATTTTTTATTTTTTCAATAATGAGTTCAATTAACTTGTCTTCTGCTTTGCTTATTCCATACATGACAATTTGTTGTCCAATTTCTTTACCTGTGTGTTTCATTGCATTCTTCATGTTAACCTTCATGACACCATGTAGACCTTGTCTGCTTTCTTTTGAAATGACCTTGGGCAAGGACTTTAGATTTTTACCAAAACTCTTAATTGCTGCCTTGGATGCTTTAAAGCCTTTGGCGAGCAACTTGCCAACACCAAACCCAATAAGCGAGACAGCTACAGAAATCGATTTCTCTATAGCCCATGACTTCCAGCTGAACTCTCCTGTCACCATGGCTTCTATTCCACTGATACAATCAGATATCCCTTCAGTTATTAGACTCATTCCAACAGTGGCAAGTGTACCAGCAGTGAATACAGTCAGAAGCGTTCCTCCCACTATCTGGAGAACTCCGAGGAAGAAAACCAGCAGTCCTTCCCAACAGAAACGAGGTTTTTCTTGTACAGAAAAGACATTCTCTAGACCAAGCTTATAAAAAAAATATAGTTGCTCTTGGATCTCAGTTTCAGTATCTGTTACCAAAGAGAACACAGAAGTTTCCACTGCCTCTGCATCCCTACCTCTTTTCTTGATGTCAGTCAATTTGCTCAAGGCTTCATTAATGTTTTTATCAAAGTAACCAATTACATTGCACTTTGTCATAATTTGTTTCTCAAAGGCCGTATTGCTTTCTCCTGAATCTCTGCTACACATCTTCACCAGCTGCAAAGTGACCACACACTCCTCAGTGAAGTACTTCATAGATTCCTTTGCCTTCTGTAACTCTTCTATGGCTCTTAATAGGTAATCTGTATTGCTTTCTTTTATAGTACAGTAGGCATGACTATAGAAAGCAATGGCAGCCCAGGTTGGGTCTAGATCCATGGCTTTTTTGTAAAGTCTAGCACTCTCTGACAAATTGTTGTCAAAGAGTGCATTGTTAGCAAACTTAATATAGTGGTAAATGCTAGCACAGGGAGACTCGTTAGTTTCAGACTGATGTTTGGCATTTATCATGTCAGTACTCAGGCTCTTAAGTAGCTCAGTTTGTTTTAAATTTACAATCTCCTCTGACTTTATTTGCAGCCATATGCCCCAGTACTCATTCATGATAGCAACTGTAGCTTTGCGGACCTCAACATCCTCAATATCATTATATATCTTTAATAGGGTCTTGCAATAGTTCGAAAATAGCTCTTCTCTCAGACAAACCTCAGGGATATCATCCATCATAACATGCTCAACCTTGTTTTTTGCCAGAATGTCCCTGCTTTCCTTCACCAATTCCAGTGTAGAATCTGATTTCAAAGACTCTTGAAGGTGGCTGGAGCACATGATTATTTGAGCAGAACCAGGTTTACCTTTGCGTGCTGTTCGGCCAAATGCTTGCAGCTCCACTCTTGCATTCTGAGAAAGGAAGGTAAGGACCACAAATAAACCTCCACTTTCATTGACCTCATCAGAGACTTTAATGTTTGTGCCACGGCCAGCTAAGTTTGTTGCAACAATAACATCACCCGGATTCAATGCATCTTCTAAGATATTTAGGTTATTATTGTCACTCCTGGTATACAGCTTGAGTTGACCAGACACATGTGTTTTTAGTGCTGCATGAACTTCATAGGCTTTGTTAATACTTTCACAGATCACAAGAGCTGCTCGGCCTCCTCTATAAGCAGTCGGGTTAATCTGGTCTTCAACAGCGATACATATTTTTGTTTTCCATCCCTCTATGGTATGTGTAATCACGCCTTTTACTTCAAATAGCTTCTTCCTATTGAATGGTGGAACACTACAAGTTGAAAGATTTGGGTAGAGCTCCTGTAAGAACTGTATGTCACATCTGGTCCCCAATGTTCCCGTGGTTCCATAGATATGCTCCTGATACTTTTTGAAATAAGTCACATTGGAAATGTAATTGGTCACAGAGGACATGCAACTTATTTTACTTTGGTGTTTTATTTCTAGAAATTGTTGCAAGCCATCACCCCATTTCTTGTTCAGCTCTACAATACCAGTGGACTTGAAATCTACAGGCAGGATACAGTCACCTTCAACTACATATTCCTGGCCTTGCTTTAGCTTGATGGCTAAAAAGGCATTCTGAACCCAAGTTTCCAGTTTCTTTTCCACTAGATTTCTGAGAAAACCTGGGATATTAAGCTTGTCTTTACTGTTTTCTGATGGAGTGAATTGGAGATTAACTCTTACGTTATTTAGAATGGGATCCCATAAGAGTTCTTCAGAATCATACAATGCACAACATAAACCATCCTGCAGAACTAGAAAAGATAAGTCCTGAATATCTTGTACATCATTCTCACTACGAAGTTCAGGCTGCAGTGTTCCAGTCTGGTCTTGGGTGTAAGCAATGAAACGATAGGGTAGGTATTCTTCTGCTTTTTTAAAGAACTCAAGCATAGCATCCTGGTTTACTGTCTTTAACTCCTCCAATAGTTTCTCTCTATCTCTATAGATTTCCTGAATGAAACCCAAATGAACCACATTATGTTCTTCGGCAATACGCAAAATATCAATTGGTTCTTCGATTCCCGATCCTTCAGTGTCTATGGAATCATAGACAGCTTTGTAGAAAGGCAGTGGTGGGCCCCTGATAAATGTCCTGTTTTCTGTTGCTACAAGACCATACTGGCTTACAGTACTCCAGATCATTGTCAAGACAGTATTTAGGTGATACATACTGACCGTGTCGGTGGACAGATATGTGAGTTGCACTCCCCGGTCCAATAAAAGAGAATCCACCTCATCAATTATGATGCACTGGAACTCACGATCAGGGCATATGTCCTTCAGTTCGAAAGTCTGCCGTAGATAGTCAGCTGCAAATGTCTCTACAGTGCCATAAACAATATCAGACTGGTAGCATTTCTTGCGGTCTTCATCAGTGGTTTTGGCCGTGTTTGTATCTACTTTAATACCAAAATGATCATAAAATTTAGACCATTCTTCTGCATCCCTCTCACTTAAAACAGAAGAGCTAGAGACTATGTCAACTTTCTCTCCCATAAGCACACGCATTGCTGCAAACATGGCTATGACGCAGGACTTTCCTTCCCCAGTACCCATCTCCAGAAGCTTCCCAGAGTCAGATAGAGCTAAGAAACACCAGCTGATCATCTGAGTAACTCTGGGCCACCACTTACTTACTTTGAAAACTGCTTCACATAGAATATAGAGGACCTGCTGAAGGTCTTTTACATCCTTGCTGTTTCTTTTTAGCAAAATTTTTGAAATATCTTTGTATTTTTCAATTTCTTCATGCTCAATCATGTGCTGAACAGCTTTAACAATGATGCAGGTTTTCTCATCAGTGACCTCATCGATATCTCTTGATTCTCTTATTTCTGTGAGAACATCTTCTATACTTTTGTTTCCTTCACTTTGCAATTCGCTTTCAAAATAAAGCAGTGGGTTATCTATTCCAACTTTGTCAAAAAGATGGATAATAGAATGCCCTTCACGATCTTTCCATGTTGAAGATATTTGATAAATCTGCACTAAATGTAAAACTTTCATGATGGAAATATGATCATTATCATATTTCTCTATCAAAGCGACAAAGAAGTCTATGGCTTCCAATGGTGTCCATAGTTTGGTGCTTCCAAGGTCCAAAACCTTCTTGATTGGTTCCTTTGAGGGTTCTTCACTGCAGGTTTGCAAGACCACAGTAAGCAGCAACTCAAAGCATTTTCTTCCCGCCTTCGATACAAAGCCCTCAGTTGTTCTTTTTGTTTCCTTAATGGATTTCAGAAGAGTTTCCAGAAATTTAAGAACATGGATTTCCTCCTTAGAAAACTCTTTGGACATTTTTTGTGAAATGGACAGAATCTTCATATCAGAATATAGTTTGTCTCCTTGCAGGGCTTGAAGTGAATGTAAGAGAACTGTAACAAACTGAGTCCTCTCATCCAAATTGCTGTCAGAGTTGGAAACAGTATCCAGTAGAATGTTAATATAGTCTGCAATGGTTTTTAATAAACCATTTTTATTTACAAAGCCTGGAAACTGCAATCCATAGTGTAGAAAAAGGCCATCCTTTTCAAGAATGAACCCCCGGAAGTGAGAGGTTTTCTTCAGCTCTGAAATGTGATGGAGGTAATCAGCTACAAACTGCTCAATGGTACCATAGACAATATCAGACTGGTAGCATTTCTTGGAGACTTCTCCAGTGGCTTTGTCATTGTTTTTATCAACTGTAATACTAAACAGCTGGTAAAAGTCATACCATTTGTCCACTTGCTTCTTGCACTCAGCAGCAGAGCTTAATATTATGTCCACAGGCTCTCCCATAAGCACTTGCATAGCAGCAAGCATGGCATTGACACACGAGTCTTGTTCATCTGTAACAACCTCTAAAGGTTTGCCGTTGTCTGATAATGCAACCAAACACCAGTTGATCATCTGTGTCACTTGAGGCCACCAGGTTTTTGTTTGGAATACTGCTTTGCAGAGAACAAATAAGGTTTTTTGAAGGTCTTCGGTTTCCAAGCTGTGACTCTTCAAGGAGCCTTTTGTTAAACCTATACAATTAGTATTATCATTTGTGACATTTTCAATTAAATTTAGGACACCTCTTACTATACATCGTACCTTAACAATGGTGGCCTCCTCCAAATTCCTTGATGCCTTTATTTCATGAAGAACATCATCAAGACTGCTTTCATCTTCACTTTTGAGTGACTTTTCAAGAACTGTATGGAACTTTTCAGGGCCAACAGAGTTGAGAACATGACTTAAGGAACGCCCCTGGTTGTCTTGCCACGTAGCGGATATGCCATATGCTTGCACTAAATTTAAGGTTTTCACAATGGAAAACTCATCATCATATTTTTCGGTCAATGCTCCTAAGAGACACATTGCCTCAGCTGGTGTCCATTGGTTTGTCTCAACAAGTCCTAACAGCTTGTGGATTAAGTCTGCATGAAGGTCTTCACTGCATGATTGTGTGATGGTGGTCAGGAGCAACTCGTAACATTTTTTTTCCACATTCAGCACAAAACCTTGGGTGTTAATTTCCATAATATCTTGTAAGGAATAAATAAGCATTTCAAGAAATTTAAGAATAGATGTTTCTTCAACGGAAAGCTCTCTTTTGGCCCATTTTTTAGTGATGCTGAGGATGTTTTGATGAGTATCTTTGCTTTTCTCAAACAGGGTCACAAGGTTTAAAAACAGAGCCTGAGTAAACAGGAAACACTCATATAAATCAGTGTCTGAGCTTCCAATTGTCTCCACAATGAATTGCAACTGATTGGAAATGTTTTCCAACGAGACTTTCTCAGAAATATCCAATGACAATACAGCCAGTTCAGTAATCAATACTTGTGCTTGGTTTAAAGTATTGACTGAAGGAGGGTTATCAATCCATTCATCAAACAATAGATTGTCAAGAGCTCTTGTGATATCAGCAATGTGGTCAACAGCCAACTGACTGAGATTCATATTTGGAGCTGGGATTCTACATTTTTCAGAGAGGATGAGAAGTAATCCTTTATCATTAGGGTCATGGTTAAGTATTTCTGAATCCTCAAACTCATCAAATTTGCTTATAAAAAACTCTCTCTTTGTCTCATTTTCAAACAGAGATGTTCCATGGAGTCTTTCCTTGGCAGTCTGTTCTTTTGCATTCTGGTGAGTTTGTTTCAGCCTTTGCTTCAAGTCTTCCCTTCTTTGTTTCTCCTTTTCCTCGCTGGCTCTTTCTTGTTCTTCTCTCCTCTGTCTCTCTTCTTCCCTTCTCCTCTCTTCAGCTTCCCTCATCTGTCTCTCTTCTTCCCTTCTCCTCTCTTCAGCTTCCCTCATCTGTCTCTCTTCTTCCCTTCTCCTCTCTTCAGCTTCCCTCCTCTGTCTCTCTTCTTCCCTTCTCCTCTCTTCAGCTTCCCTCCTCTGTCTCTCTTCTTCCCTTCTCCTCTCTTCAGCTTCCCTCCTCTGTCTCTCTTCTTCCCTTCTCCTCTCTTCAGCTTCCCTCCTCTGTCTCTCCTCTTCCCTTATCTCTCTCTCTCTCTTTGGTCTAAAAAAGCAGTCTGGGCATTCATATGCATTATGATGATTTACTTCCCTATAGTACTTCCCATTGTTAAATACATACATTTGTCGACCCTCTATCCATCTTGTATCCAAATTTGAAAAAGAGGTGCATGGAGGGAGCTGTTGTCCACATTTGTAGCAGTTACAGCCATTTACTTCTGAAGGCACGTTACCCATGTTGAATGAATTTTCAAACAATGAAAGATGGCAAACAATCTGTCCTTTTCCCCTGCATGAAAAAAGACCCAGTAGAAATTAGACTTTTCTACATATCAGAATAAATGTAGAGGCTAATTATGTGTTACAGAGCAGATACCTTGGTGTTTTGTCAAAGTAAAATAAAACATTATCATATTTTTTTAAAAGTTAAGCATTATTGCATTTATCAAGTGTAATTGTCTGCACCCATTCCCTGTCTGTATTTGCCTGTCTCTGCCGGCTAGTACTTGGAAAGATAACCAAGAACACTTCAGTCTGTGCTGAACACTTTGCTTGGCACACATGTGTCTCAGCATGGTTTATTCTGGCTACAACTGATAAGGTAATGGTCACAAATTCACTTCAACTTTTACAAAGAGCATTTCAAGTGGAGCAATTAAAAAAAAGAAGCCATTAGAAGCAACAATTGTGTGAATCTTGGGCCCCAGCACCTTTCCAAGTGTGCCTATTTGCTTGATGCTTGACAAGATTGCCCCAATTGCTTCTCCTAACTTGTGTATTTTGTGTGACAGGAAATTTGGTAACACTAGTGTGTGGATGCAGTGAACAATGAGCACCATCTAGTGGACATTATTGTTACAGCATGCATGTGTTCTTATAAGTGTTACAATTCAACCATGATTCTATATATGCATTCTCAGTTTTACATTTGACCTTTTGGAGATGTACATGTTTTCCTATACTTGTTACATAACAACCATGACCCAGTATGCAGTCAATAAGAAGTTATAGGCAGTCTATTATCCAGTTTTACAATTGACCTTTAGGAGAGGTCAGAGGTCACGGGCAATGACATTTTTTTATAGCGCATATATGGGTTACTATACATGTTACATAACATCCACGCCACTATCTGCAGTCAATAAGTTGTTATAGGCAGTTTTATAGCCAATTGTGTACGCTGATGATGTCATCAAGCATGGCCGCCATGTTTTTTTACTGTAGCAACTTCCCTTTAACAAGCTGTGGCAATGTGCCCCGCCCCTGTGTGCATATTATGTGTTGTATGTTGCGTGCGTGTGTTAATGTTGGTGTATATTCATTGGTACACGGGATATAAACGGGTCTGTGTTTCACGTGTATTTAAAAAATGTAGATTTATATTTAGGCACGAGGAGGGCACAAATCACTTCACGTGCTGGTTAAATGTAATATGTGAGCACGGGGTTGCACGTAATTCATTCACGTGCTGGGATTCAAGTGAATAATTAATTAGTAATTGAATCCCAGCACAACAGTATATATAGAGACACATAGCACTCAGTCGGGGTTTTTAGGTGTTCGGTGAGTGGAGAACGGGATTGGAGACGGAGGTAAAAATAATAATAATAATAATAATAATAATAGTAGTAATAGTAGTTAAATCTGCTCACCGTATTTTGTCTGTGTAGTTCGTTTTGTTTGTCCATTTATTTTGGCTTAAAGTGCCGTGTCCTGTTTTGTTTCAAACCTTTTATTTTCTGTTCTGTTATTAAATGCTGAGCGCAATCACGCGCCCAGCTTTACCAAACCACATCTCTCTGTTTGTTTATTTCCTGCTTCTGGTCTGACGCCACCCACTCCGGCCGTCTTTGTGACACGTGGTGTGCTACGTGGGATCTACAGCGCCTCCAGGACTCAGGCCAGAGCAGGAACCGCATATCTGGATTAAAAAAAAAAATGGCAGAAGACGCCATCAAAGTGCGGGACTGGATGCTGGAAAATGCTGGGCTGGAGACCCAGTCTATACCAGTAGTCGTCCAGTTCCTGCGGTTGATGGACAGGGAGAGATGAGAGACGTATGCGAGGGAACAGACCGTAAGCACCTGGGAGGAAGGTGTGGGGTTGGTCCTCAGCTACCTGGAGGCAATTATAAGTGGAACAGCAGCCCAGGTAGCAGGTCCACCAGCAGAGGAAGAATGCCTGCTGTCCCCGTCTCCACCAGCAGAGGAAGAATGGCAGCTGGTTTTGCCTCCACAGCCCGAGCGGGAGGAGCCAGAGCGTCCACAGCCTGAGCGGGAGGAGCCTGAGCGTCCACAGCCCGAGCGGGAGGAGCCTGAGCGTCAACAGCCAGAGCGGGAGGAGCCTGAGCGTCAACAGCCCAAGCGGGAGGAGCCTGAGCGTCCACAGCCCGAGCGGGAGGAGCCTGAGCGTCAACAGCCAGAGCGGGAGGAGCCTGAGCATCCACAGCCCAAGCGGGAGGAGCCTGAGCGTCCACAGCCCGAGCGGGAGGAGCCTGAGCGTCAACAGCCCGAGCGGGAGGAGCCTGAGCGTCAACAGCCAGAGCGGGAGGAGCCTGAGCGTCCACAGCCCGAGCGGGAGGAGCCTGAGCATCCACAGCCCGAGCGGGAGGAGCCTGAGCGTCAACAGCCAGAGCGGGAGGAGCCTGACCATCCACAGCCCAAGCGGGAGGAGCCCGAACGTCCTACGCCTGAGTGGGGGGAGCCCGAACGTCCACAGCCCAAGAGGGGGGAGTCGGTGCGTCCACAGCCCAAAAGGGAGGAGTCGGTGCGTCCACAGCCCAAAAGGGAGGAGTCGGTGCGTCCACAGCCCGAAGAGAGGGAAGTCGGGGCTTCCACAGCCCTAGGACCCAAGCTGCCAGCAGAGGGAGAATGCCTGCTGGTTCCACCTCCACCAGCAGAGGGAGAATGCCTGCTGGTTTCCCCGTCAAAGGCGGAGCCGCACTAGTTCCCTGCCAGAGAGGCAGAGCAGCACCAGTCCCCTGGAAAAGGGGGAGACTACACGCTGCTCCCACCTCCATCAGCAGGAGACTACACGCTGCTCCCACCTGCACCGGCAGGAGCAGAGCAGCCGGAGCTGCCTCTGCCTCCGCCACCTCCACCGCTTCCTCCACTAGGAGCAGAGGAGCAGGAGCTGCCTCTGCCTCCACCACCGCCAGGAGCAGAGCAGCAGGAGCTGCCTCTGCCTCCGCCACCACCACCGCAGGGAGCAGAGGAGCAGGAGCTGCCTCTGCCTCCGCCACCTCCACCGCTTCCTCCACTAGGAGCAGAGGAGCAGGAGCTGCCTCTGCCTCCGCCACCGCCAGAAGCAGAACAGCAGGAGCTGCCTCTGCCTCCGCCACCACCACCGCAGGGAGCAGAGGAGCAGGAGCTGCCTCTGCCTCCGCCACCTCCACCGCTTCCTCCACTAGGAGCAGAGCAGCAGGAGCTGCCTCTGCCTCCACCACCGCCAGAAGCAGAACAGCAGGAGCTGTCTCTGCGTTCCGTACCTCCACCACAGGGAGTACGGTGGCCGGAGCCCCAGAAAGGGGAGCTGTCGGCCACGAAGAAGGGGGAGGAGGTCTGGAGACCACCAACCCCAGCAGCAGTTTCGCTGCCGGAGATCGTGGGGAAGGTCCGGAGACCTGCTCCCACTGCAACTTCTTCGCTGCCGGCAGTACTGTGGTCGGAGCCCCACCAAGGGGAGCTACCGGCTACGAAGGAAGGGGGAGAGGTCAGGAGACCAGCATCCCCCGCAGCAATTTCGCTGCAAGCATGGACCACCATGCTGTCAGCCGTGCCACTACCGGCAGGGGTGCTGACAGCATTGCCAGCCATGGGCCCACTGAAGCCTCCCTTCCCAGCCCGAGACTTTGTCCTGGACTGCTGGATTTTTAAGGGGGGAGGTGGCCGTTGAGGCCATGTGTGCTTTGCACAGGGGGGGTATATGTGGCAATGTGCCCCGCCCCTGTGTGCATATTATGTGTTGTATGTTGCGTGCATGTGTTAATGTTGGTGTATATTCATTGGTACACGGGATATAAACGGGTCTGTGTTTCACGTGTATTTAAAAATGTAGATTTATATTTAGGCAAGAGGAGGGCACAAATCACTTCACGTGCTGGTTAAATGTAATATGTGAGCACGGGGTTGCACGTAATGAATTCACGTGCTGGGATTCAAGTGAATAATTAATTAGTAATTGAATCCCAGCACAACAGTATATATAGAGACACGTAGCACTCAGTCGGGGTTTTTAGGTGTTCAGTGAGTGGAGAACGGGATTGGAGACGGAGGTAAAAATAATAATAATAATAATAGTAGTAGTAGTAATAGTAGTTAAATCTGCTCACCGTGTTTTGTCTGTGTAGTTCGTTTTGTTTGTCCATTTATTTTGGCTTAAAGTGCCGTGTCCTGTTTTGTTTCAAACCTTTTATTTTCTGTTATTAAATGCTGAGCGCAATCACGCGCCCAGCTTTACCAAACCACATCTCTCTGTTTGTTTATTTCCTGCTTCTGGTCTGACGCCACCCACTCCGGCCGTCTTTGTGACACAAGCGTAAAAGGCAAGAATGTTGCGATCAATCAATTTCAATTTCTGCTTCAAACCACAGAACCAATCAGCTTCTTAATAGCTACAGTTAATCATTGACTATCCCTCAACATCTATAACAAATTTCAGAACACTGCAGTAAGCAGTTTTTGATACATAGGCATTTTAACAATTCCTTCAAAATCCATATGGCTGCCGAACAGTGTGAATTACAACAATTCAAGATTCATCACTGACAACAGTGCATAGGCATCTATCAACCAAGCACATTTTGTAAGTCTACGAGCAACTTTTGGCAGAAAGAAGAAGAAGGAGAAGAAGGACTAGAACAGTCAAGCAGTTTTTACGGCTTCCTCACTGCAGTACCAGTACCAGTAACAAACACTTCAGCAATTACCAGAAAAAGTGGGTTTAGTTCTTGATATTTGTCAACTTTGAAATCAGTAACTTCAGAAGTTTGAAGAGTTTACATGCAGCAGTGTTCATGTTACATACAGAGCAAAAATTTGGCAACACATCATGTGCACGCAGTGATCAATGAGCACCATCTAATGGACAATTTTGTTACCTATAAGTGTTACAATTCAACCATGACTATCTGCATTCTCAATGGATTATTAAGCCAGTTTTACATGTGACCTTTAGTAGAGGTCAAAGGTCAAGATTGGTGACATTTTTTAATACAGCATGTATGTGTTCCTATATGTGTTACATAACAACCATGACCCTATCTGCAGTCAATAAGAAGTCATAGACAGTTCATAGCCAATTTTGTACACCGATGATGTCATCGAGTGTGGCCGCCATGTTTTTTGCTGTACCAACTTCCCTTGAACAAGTGTAAAAGGCAACCATACTGTGATCATTAATTTCAATTTTTGTTTTAATCGGGTAAGCGGTTTCTGATAAGAAGATGTTTGTTTTTTGATGATTTTACATTTTTACTGTAATTTTATGTCATTAATCAATGTGGTTGCCAAACCACAGAACCAATCATCTTTTTAGCAACAGTTAATCATGGACTATCCCTCAACATGTATAGCAATTTTCAGAACTCCGCAGTAAGCAGTTTGATACGTAGGCGTTTCAACAATTTCCACAAAATCCAATATGGCTGCCAAACCATGTGACTTATGCAAATTTGCCATACATCACTGACAACACATAGTCATATACCAAATTTAGCAAATTTTGCGAGCCTACAAGCAACATTGACCATTGAGCAACATTGTCACATGTGACCTGGAAGTGGAAATCGCATACATATGAACTTTTGAAGCTATTTGTGGTTGAAGTAAACAAAACAAAGATGGCGCGCCAAAAAGTAAAAAACGCTTTTCAGCTGAAATGGCAGCAATGCAGATGGTTTAAGAAATTGATCCTGAATCAATCTTGTCTGCCTCAAACATCAATTTGGATGAGGTACATGTATTATGTGCTGGAATTGAATCATATGCTAAAAAAAACCCAACTATTTATGCTTTGCACAAACTGTCAAGGCTGAGTCTCCACTATTAGCCAAAATTCTCAGGAATCTACAGGAAGGGTCTGTATTTATTCTGGGATCTAAACGTTTAACATCATTTAGGCAGAAATAAATGGCTGTGAAAAAGACAGAACACAATTCAAGCAGCCACTATTGTGATTGCTAAAATGCAGCTGCGCCATCAGAGTGGAAACTTTCTCAATCAAAGTCATTTATTTTGTGCTTTGCATACCTCTTTGTAGAGAAACTGTCAAACTTAGCCGTTATGCCATTTTACAAGTGACATTTTCCCAAATTAATTAACATGTTTGTATGCTTATTTAAATAAATACACTAATAAACAAAATAATGGAATGCAGAAATATATTTCTAGATGACTCTTATACATAAACCCCAACATTTTCAACTCTCCCCCTAGAATTCCAATTCCTTGACGATCAAACAAAATGGCCACATCAGTGATAAAGACAGTAGGGTTCATCTACAAGTTAAAGCACTGCAGTAGAATTACCCACACAGTTAAAGCACGGCAAATTGCAACATGTATTTTGTTTTTTATATTATATTCAATCTGGCAGCGCTGAATGGGGCACACAGTGTTAATTTGCAGGTTTGCAAACTTTTTTGAAACACATAAAAGTTCAAATAAAATACATACAATAAAATGATTTTGCAGTGCAGCAGCTGTGGCACCTAATCTCAAGACAACCTTATTAAAATAAATTCATCCGCAGCATCAGCATTCTGTGTGCTTCGGATTATTTGACAATCCTGAAATGCTGCATTTTACCATCTTGCCTGAATTTGCACAAAATGGGAGGTGAAAAAATAGTGTTGGATTCATATTTGTAAAAAAAACATTTTTGTCAGCAAGTAGCAAGACAGTCTAAAATTAGGATGCACATGCAACCCAAGCTGTGATCTCTTGTGCCACGTCAATTTAGGCCTACCTATGAAATGTTCCTAATTTGCGTACTGCGCATGCCCGCACTATTTTCAACCACTGCAGCATGCCCAGAATTTTTTTCCTTAACACCGAGGACGCTCATCAAAAATTGCTGCCTATTTTTTTGGATAAGAAAATATGTGTTCTGTAAACTTACATTTTACTCCAATGTAATAAAGTTTCATATAAAAGACAGACAGCTGGTGAAGTGTACTATAGAGCCAGGTACTTTTTTTAATACAAAAAAGCAACAGATAAAAAGGCAACTATACACTGACACACAGCGTTTTCTTGACACATTTAGGGTCTGATTTTTCCAAAGTTGGTAAAACATGTCCTCATGAGTAAGACCACCAGTTTAATTTAATTTATTAAGTATAGTAATTGTTTCAAATGTTGATAATTTATGGGGGCTTTTACAACCATGTTGTTTGAGTAGATAAGTCATAAGTATGATACAGTAACTCTTGGAAAACCGGGGCCTAAGTAACCCTTAAGTACACGTTATAAAATTGTTTTGCAAAGGTAGTATTATTAGTAGAGATATATCATTGTGACAGGGTGACTGGGCGGTGACGTCAGGCAGAAGCAGGAATGAAAACAAACTGACACCAGTACTGCAGATTAAGGTGGCGTTTTCCGTTTTATTTGCAAAACAACAAAAATAAATAAAATATTTAAACAAAAAGACTTTGCTCACGGAGCGAAAATAAAAGGTTTAAATAAACAAGTCTCGAACACAAAATAACACGGTCAGGCTGGGCAATAGCCTTCACTGATCCTTTGTCGTTTCTAAATAAAGTCAGAGTCTCTCTCTCTCTCTCTCTCTCTCTCTCTCTCTCTCTCTCTCTCTCTCTCTCTCTCTCTCTCTCTCTCTCTCTCTCTCTCTCTCTCTCTCTCTCTCTCTCTCTCTCTCTCTCTCTCTCTCTCTCTCTCTCTCTCTCTCTCTCTCTCTCTCTCTCTGAGCTGGAGAGCTGCAGGCTTGTTATATATTCAGGTGACCATCTCCCGATTGCCAACAAAATTCTTTACTTAATTAATTCGGGAGATGGCCACCTTCTGCACGAGTTAAATTATTACAAAACAAATCGGTTACGCCGTCAAAATACAAAACAATAACAAAATACGCGGTGCTTCGCCGTCATATAAATTACAATACAAAATTATAATAAACAACTACAAAATAAAACAGGGGCGGAGGGGTACCCCGTTCTAAAAATAAACAAACAAAACAATGTACAGGGCACCTCGCCCTGTTACAATCATGTTTTTGATACTGGTTTAAAAATAAGTAATGTTAATTATATTACATTAATTTAATTCTGCTATATATATTTTTAAAAAGAAAACAACAAACAGGCTTTAATCAGCTCAACAAATAACAACCCCAGTCTTTTTTTCTAATGTCTGGAACACACGTATTTTGCAATACCAGATGCCAGAATAAGTATGTAGATATTAAATTACTGAATACATTCTTATTTCACGAGAGGTAGGCATTTACAGAAGACTTGAAAGGCTCTTAAGACGGACAGGAAAAAGAATAAATGATCATACAATATGTAGGGCTTTTTAGAAAATAAAATGTTTGAAAGTATACAACCGAGACATTGTAGCACAGCTATTCAAAGTAAAATAATTAGACAACCAACTTTCACTAACGAAAAGTCCTTACGGAAAATAGTTTAACTTTACTGGTAGCAGAGTTAAGAAGCTTAACTAAAGGAAACATTTTAAGACTTCTTAAATTCAGTTTTACATATTGTTAATATTACTTTATGCCAACAGAATTCCAGAAGCACAGAGTACAGAATCTTAGACTCTGGTTTTCCAAATAAAGCAGTAGCAAAGTGTTTAGCTGTTAATTTGGTGTTAATTAATTTCTGGGTCGTTTTTGAGTTGCACTCAGAATGTGACAAACAAACATACAGTTTATGAGCTGCAGAACTAAGATGAATTAGGCGGTGAAAGGCAGATAGGAAACGGCTTTACCTTCATCTGGCAGGACAAGCGGCCACACTTCTTATTCTGTTTCTTTTCTTGTCTCAACTCAAGTTTTCATTCTCGTTCATTTTATATAATCCACTTATCTCTGATCTAAGCACATAATCATTTTTTTATCTTCTAACTGGTTCTATCAAGTTACACAATTATCCTTTTAGAACAAAAACAATGACGTAATACATTCCTTCAGGTAAGTGTAAAGTGTAAAGTACTGCACGCAGGCAATAAAAATGTGCATTATAAATATCATATGGGAGATACTGAAATTGAAGAAGGAATCTATGAAAAAGACCTAGGAGTTTATGTTGACTCAGAAATGTCTTCATCTAGACAATGTGGGGAAGCTATAAAAAAGGCCAACAAGATGCTTGGATATATTGTGAGAAGTGTTGAATTTAAATCAAGGGAAGTAATGTTAAAACTCTACAATGCATTAGTAAGACCTCACCTAGAATATTGTGTTCAGTTCTGGTCACCTCGTTACAAAAAGGATATTGCTGCTGTAGAAAGAGTGCAAAGAAGAGCAACCAGAATTATCCCGGGTTTAAAAGGTATGTCGTATGCAGACAGGCTAAAAGAATTGAATCTATCCAGTCTTGAACAAAGAAGACTACACGGCGATCTGATTCAAACATTCAAAATCCTAAAAGGTACAGACAATGTCGACCCAGGGGACTTTTTTGACCTGAAAAAAGAAACAAGGACCAGGGGTCACAAATGGAGATTAGATAAAGGGGCATTCAGAACAGAAAATAGGAGGCACTTTTTTACACAGAGAATTGTGAGGGTCTGGAACCAACTCCCCAGTAATGTTGTTGAAGCTGACACCCTGGGATCCTTCAAGAAGCTGCTTGATGAGATTCTGGGATCAATAAGCTACTAACAACCAAACGAGCAAGATGGGCTGAATGGCCTCCTCTCGTTTGTAAACTTTCTTATGTTCTTATGTTCTTATGTTCTTATACACCTTTTTCTCAAAAAAGGTGATCGCACCTTATACAAGGGAAGACAGGTTTTAGGGTCACTCTGTGACAGCGTTCCCCAGTATATTTCCATGTTGACAAAATATATTAATTGTCATTATACTCGGATGTCCTGTAATAATCATATGCGTGGATAAAAGTGCCTGGGGTCTGCAAAAAAATACGTCTGGAGAAAAAGAAGGAGATTGACATTTTTACCTTCTTTTGGTGATTTATTTATCTTACTGTATGACAGGTTGTGACAGGGTTGGCAGAGTGGTGACATCAGGCCAGAAGTAATGGCACTTGCGCCGTTTTATTTTCAAAAATAACAAAAATAAAGGAGATATATTACATTATACGGCCACACAGAAAACAATTGTATTTTGATTATACAGAACGGTATTCTACTTTATTATTTTTATTTAGCTGTAATTAGATTAGTCTCTACTCTCTGCCTGAGTGAATGACTGACAGTCTATTGTTTTTCAATCAGCCTTTTGAAAGGCTGGCGCCTGCTTGCCAGCTGCGCTGCTTTGGTCAGTCAATTAGCATCGGGACTAGTGAAAATAAATACCAGAGACTGTGGAGTTTTACTACGCAACAAAATATGGAATTGATGTTTGGATCAGATGGTACGGAAGTATTCTGTGAAAGCTGGCTCCCGACGGTGGTCTGTTCAGGTGTTTTACAATGCATTGAACCTATCAGCCATCAACTCCTGGGTACTTTACAAAGAATGCACAGAGAAGAATTTACCAAGGAGAGAATATACTTTACATTTAGCACAGGAACTTCGCAAGAAGCATTTGGAACAGAGGGAAACTGCCAAGCGTGTACCCACAGCTGAAGCTGGCAACCCCGCTGAGAGCTGTAAGAGACGCCAATGCCAGGTTGGCAAGTGCAATAAAAATAAAACTTCGGACAGCTGTGCACTGTGCAGAAAGGCGGCCTGGAGAAGCGCATTATCTGTGTTGATTGTGAACAGCCTTACACTCAAGGTAAAGGAATACCATATTGTCAAAAAAAAGAAAAAGAAATTAGACTTTTTTATAACTTCTTGTGCTGTACGCTTCTGTAATATGTTTTCTACTAAGTTTATTTCTCTAAGTTGTTCATTTGCTTTTGCACATCTGATAATAAATTGCTGTTGAAAAGTTTAAAATGTATTGCTATCATTTCAGTTTTATAAATATGTATGTTGTAAACCGGTGTCTGTTCAGATGTATGTGTATATATATATATATATATATATATATATATATAAAATATGCTTCGGTTTTTCAGATGTTTATGTATGTATATTGTAGGCTTGCTGAATGCAGGCACCACTTTTTAATGTGGAATTAATCACAGGCGAACACAGGTTTGGTGGATCCGTGTACTTTTATTTTGGGTCTTGAAGGGCATCAAAACGGAAAACAAACAAAAAACAAACCTATATCTTGCACAGGAGTAGTTTAAAAAAAACTATTTTCAAGACAAACAAAAGGTTCCAACACGGCTCAGTCCTTCTCTCCTCAGTAACGATCCCCTGTCTAGTGACTGCTCAGCCTTTTTATTTCACTGGGCTGGAGGAGATGCTTGTTAACTGCATCGGCTACAGGTGCTGGCCAATTGAGGCAATCACTAATCTATTCATTTTAATTAACGTCCCTAAATATGAGCACCTGTAGCCCATAGCCCACTTATCTCCTCCTGATCATTGCAGACTGGTTCCAGAGCTGCCAGTGATCCCTCCTGTGCTGTTTGCTGGGTCCGGTCAGCCTCGCTCCGGCCCACCATGTGCACCCCCTGCGGGTTGGCCTGTGAGATGGCTCACAATATATATATATATATATATATATATATATATATATATATATATATATATTACATCCGACTGTTTCTCCGTTCATTATACTATTTACAGTGTTTTGAATACAGCCGTCAGAAAGACTGCTGTGGGGCTTCTAGGTATGAGTATATCTCTGGTCCTTCTAGTGTTAACAAACAGTCCTTAAAAGTTTGCTAGAAAGGAATTCTGAAAAAACCTTGGGGTATGTATAATATGTACATTATTCTAATACAATAATATCATATTAGAAAATGATTTATTACCATCAGCCAATCAGTTTTCATCTCTATTAGGCTGAATTTTAAATTTGATTCATAGGTGGTGCTGTGACGTTCCAGTGGGCATCTAGATTTAGATTTTTATTAATCAAAACTGTCTGTGAAAAAACTGTCCTTAATAAAACATTCCTTAAAGCATGACCTTGAATAAGGCTTGTGGCAGGGCAGGAGCCTGCAAAGGGTTGATTTTAGTTGAGTTAAATATTTCCCTGACAACTCCACGTGGGGAATGTGGCCATTCCTTAATTAGATCTTTTTTTGCGTTTCCCCCACAGTTCTCTGTGTTTGAATCTCCCTCCACCCACATAACATCTTGGGCCAGGACGCTATTCTTTCACATGTGGTGTCAGGGTGGGATAGCGCACCCTGGAGACTCAGACCCGAATTGCAGGGAGTTTAAAAAAACAATAATAAGAAATGGAGAACAGTCCAGAATTGGTTGCAGGGAGAAGGTGGTGGAAGCCCTGCAGCGATGCACCCTGGGATTGGTAGACAGAGCAGGACCAGTGGGCAGCAGAGGGAGTTCCCATCTGTGGTGTTCCAGAGAGGGATGCATACACCTCCCTTGATCTGTGGGTTGACGATTTGGATATGGTTCTCACCGAACTTGAGGGTGGGTGGGTGGTGAACTGTGGGGAACTGCTGTCCCAATTGCCAGAGAAGGAGGGGCTGTCATCTCCAGCTGCTGCCAACTTTGGCATGTTTAATAGGTTTGGATAGGTTTGTAGCCCAAGAATTTGCCAACAGCAACAAAAACAAGTTGATCCATGCAAATCTCCACTTGTTTCTGGTCTTCATCAATTATGTGATTCAAATGAAGCAACTGCAGCTATAAGGCAACAGACAAGTGTCAACAAAGATAAAGTTATAACTTGCTCATGCATAGTTTATTTTCTTATGCTCTGCCAGTTTTTTTCAGGATAATAATTGTGTTTCTTTCAAATTTCTTGTCATTTTAACTGTGTTGTAATACCCTTTGTTTTAATATTTATTTCACAGGTTGTAGCCATAAATCCTCTGCGTTTACTGTAGTTTTTTCTTATCAAGACCAACCCCATGATTGTTGCATTGGTAACGTGACCGATCCACATGAATAGGGGTAGAGTTTATGTTAGGAAACTCAAGGTTATGGGTAGCCCAAGAGGAGAGTAAGAGATTCGCTATGAAGAGAATGATGTAATGTGTTTGTAGATGAAAGTAATACACTGATCCGAGCCATAATATCCCCCATTCCCATATCACATTCTATTCATCCGGAAATCAAAACTAGGCATTTCCAACACTGGAAAGGGGCGGAGATGGATTCCACTTGATTTGGAAGAAAAAGTAGGAAGGCACAAGACAGCAGCTGTCCACCAATCACAGCTTAAGTTTCTGACCTTTCAAAAAAAGTCGAAACAGGCTAACTGTCTCCCTGAAACAGCATGGCAGAAGATGAGAGGACTGATTGTCAACAATAACTAATACACGCGCAAAACCCTGATGCGCATATATAATTAAATATTAGTAGTAGTATTTTTCTTGCAGACATTTAAGGTTGTGTGAGTTTTATTTGTGTGCATTTCCTACACAGCTGCTTTCTGGAGGTACATTTTGTTTTGTTTGTTAATGAGTTTGTCTGTGTTCGAAAGGTGTTTACTAGATTGTGTTTAGTGCAATTGAATGGGTTGTTTTGTAGATGTTTATTATTGTATAGGTTATATCTACATGTACAAGATGCTAAGGAGAACAAAACCAACACATGAATAAACATTATTAGCCAAGCTGAATCAAGTGATGATATTGTAAAGCAATCATAACCTACACAATGTTGTAACAAACTCAACCCTAACTGAAATCAATTAGTTTTAATTATTTAACTAAGGAAAATTACCACCCACAGAAAAAACATATTTTTGTAGGTAGGTGAGCTGAGTGCCAGATCCAAGAAAATAAATGCTGGGTAAGTCAGGATTCTTTACAATAATTATGTACTGTGGTAGTACAAAAAAACACAGAGCAAGACAATAAATACTGCTAGTTTGGTTGGGTTGTACATGTTTAAAAAACAGTTTAATATCGGTAACATGTCGAATTCAGAGGAAAGCACACAGTCTGATGCTGTGGATTTCACTAATATTTAATATAGGTAACATGTCGAATTCAGAGGAAAGCACACAGTCTGATGCTGTGGATTTCACTAATATTTAATATAGGTAACATGTCGAATTCAGAGGAAAGCACACAGTCTGATGCTGTGGATTTCACTAATATTTAATATAGGTAACATGTCGAATTCAGAGGAAAGCACACAGTCTGATGCTGTGGATTTCCCTAATATTTTTATAGGACGTCATGAGAACCTGTTGCAGAGATAGCGTTCTTTCTTGATGACTTATATATTACCAGTCCCCATGACACTGATTTAGAGGAAGAGGCTGAGGAGGCTCCTGCGGTCTTACCAGAGATTGAAACACTAAAAGACTTCATGTTGGAATGAATTACTCATTTAGATACCATGGAGAATGAGAGTTAACTCACTCACTCAAGAAAGTGCAGTAAATAGGGAGGAGTCTCCCAGGCATTGTATAGACCAAAGATTTGAACATATGCAAATAGCCATTGATACAGCAGAGCAGAACAGAAACAGAAAGTGGTTCATTGTTTGTTGAGAAGGGATGAACAGTGGCAGTGCAAGCTCATGAAACACATTTGATCTGCTAGCACACCTAGAATATCTACGATTCCCACTCCTATGACTTCTCATAGAACCATTCCGGATAACGACACCATGGTAGATTTTTCACTTCGCTCAGGTGTTTCCACTAAACCGCCTGTTTCTCTGCTGTTTCCTGAGTTTGGTAACACAGAAGATGATAGTGACATGTTGGGGTTTTTAGAACAGTGTGCACATTTTCTAGCTCTTCATCCTATGGGGGATCCTGAGAGAATGGCTATCCTGTCATCTGTTTTAAAAGGTTCAGCTAGAAGCTGGTGGATAGCTGTGGGGGGGAATATACATAGCTGGGATGATTTTCATGAAGCCTTTCTTGCTGCATTTCTACCCACTGATTATTTGACAGAAATAGCAGACAGGCTCAGGAATATGGTGCAGACCCCATGGCAGTGCAGAAGGGATTGTGTTTATGGTTATAGGGCTTTATGTATTAAATGGAAACCTGACATTGCTGAAGAGGAAGTCGATTGATTGATATTGAATAAATGTAATCCAAAGCTTGCTAGTTGTGTCAGAGATTCTGTCAAGACTGTGGACAAGCTAGTGAGAACTGGCACCATGGTGGAAAAGGATTGGGCAGCACAGAAAGAGTACTGGTCAAAAGTTAACCAGGCTGGTTCTGAAAAAGGAACCAAGAAGGGGCCTGTGGCAAAGTGGTAACAGTGTGCAGGTGCAGGAATGCAGCAGTGATCAATGAACAGACAGACAACGGTAATCCAGGTGTTGTTTATTTTTATAATCCAAAGTCTGATGACAAAACGGCAGTAAACAATAACAATGAGAAACAGGCAATACATTGGCATGTATTGCCCTGTTTTAATACACGGGTTGGTCCTGAAATAATAGTCCTGATCTTATACACCCACACGAAACACAAAACACAAACACAAGTTCACAGTGAGTGCTAAAATGCTCGTGGTGTAAATACAGTTATTCGTGAAACAAAGTGCAGTGTAGTCCAGGTTTTGTGCTGGTCTCTGACGACAGCTTCGGATCGTGTTAGCCATCTAAATAACAACAGTATATTTAATAACTACAAAACAAACAAAACACGCACAATAATAACACACGTCCTTCCTTCTGGTTCAGCTTAACCATAACAAGGAACAGATCATTTCACTACGCCCCCTTTTGTACTGTCAATCATGACCCCTTGGTTAACGAGTGCAACCGCTCCTCCAATGTTGTTTCCCTTCCGGGTAGATGATTTAGTGTATCGTAGCTCAGCCCCCTTTCTAGATGACCGACTTCCTTCTAACCCTAGAAATGAAGGTTGGGAGAGAGATTTATCACCAAGAATCATTCTGTCTCTGTCACAGGGACCTTAAAAGTAAATCAGTCTAAGACCTTGTTAAGTCTGCTCATAAATGTTGCTTGTTTTTGCATTTTCTTTTGTCGTTGTTGCCCCCGGAATGATGCTGGCCAGTAAAATGTTTGTGTGGCTGGTGGATCTTTACATCCACAGGTAATCTCAATGCTGGGGAGAAAAATTACAAGTTTTTTTTCTTTCTCTTTTTAATAATACTGTTTAGGAGTCCTGTGTACTGCAGCCCATTGCTGCTTGCAGTAGATTGTTCAACATCCACAAAGTTTCAGTTTCCCTAGGCATGAGTCTTTTCGCTTCTCTAAAAGTGAAGTTGTCAGGTAAGATGTTTGGAGAGTTAGGGTGTAGTGAGCACAGATAATATTGTTTATCTATTAATAAAAACAAATATTAAACATCCTTAAGTCAGAGTCATAGAAACTGCCTACTGTGTTAAAATGAAAAGAAAAACAAACGGATAGTATTTCATAGACGTAAGTATAGTTAACATTTTTAGATTAAGGATGTTAAAATAAAGCACCCTTTGAGCCTTTGAACAGTTGCTTTGTGAATAGGACATTCTATTGAAGGCATTGTAGGCAGAAAATAAACAACCATAGGTAACATGAATGAATGAAACCACGTGAGCAAAACCAGTGAGCGTCTCCTCTGTTATTTGATGCTGTTTGTATTTCTGGTAGTTCTTGTAAAAACAGAGGGGGAGGAGGTTCTTAATTCTAACTTGACTGGTTTTGTACATGTGAAATGTTTTTGGTTAGATTTAAATTTACCCCACTTAGAATAATCCATATTACTAAATTACCCAAACAAACAAACCAAAACCTCCCTCAAATACACTCACTGTCAAAAAAAAAAATACAGCACTTAGTAGGCGTTGGTGGATTCTAAAGGTGTTGCAAGTTTTTAGACAGTGAGTATATAAAAAGATACGAATTAACAGTTAGGATATAAAACAATTCATGCGTACAATGACAACAGCAGTACCAAAGTGAAGGCCAGTGCCTCAGTCTAGATAGATACATACATACATAGATAGATAGATAGATATCACAACTAACTTGTGACTGCTTGTTTCTGAAGATTGTGTTAAGTGCTGGCAGGATTGTTAGCAAGCAGGTAGTAACAGGAAAAGTTAGTTTAATGTTGCTTCTGGTAATGGCTTTGGAACGGGTACAGGGACACTCCCTAAGCTGTCTGCCAACAGTCCCGCCGGTGCCAAACACAAGTCACTGCTGGAAGGAAAGAGGGGGTGCTTAGTTTTTACATTTATGAATAGCTAGAATAGTTTTTTAGCTTTGAGGGAGGTTTTTAGGGCTACTAGAGAGACAGACACCAAGTCTCACACCTGCTAAAGAGCAGCTGTCAGATTTAAATAAATAAATAAAAAAAATAAACCTTTGGTTCCCACATGCTGCTACAGCTGTTTAAGTACCACACCTGCAATTGTAACCTTCATTGTTAACATTCTGACACGTTTTTACACTCTAAACATTCTCAAAATGGCTGCTCATGGAGAGCAGATTTTGTGCAGCATGTGTCATGTGATTGTCACAGGTAGGGTGACCTGAGATAACCCAGCTAGTGTACCCATGTAGCTGATGACTACGCCACGTTGTTTTTGGTAAGGCAAGGACCTTCGTGACCGAATAGTTATTTCGTTCCCCCGTGTAGGTTCTTTGTTCCCCGGGTTCTCACACACACAATGGAGTGGCGTCTGGTAAAACTAATTTTATTTTTCTCAACAGGGTAATAATTGTTAACCAAACCACAATACAAAAAATAAGTTAATTTCAAAAGGGAGTGCCCCAAAAAAAACAAAAAAACGCACACTAGGCAGTCCCCTCCTGTTGGTCACGGTCTCCGAAAAAAGAAAAAAAGATCAGGCACATAAACAATTACTGTTCGACAAAACAAACAAGGAAAAATAAATAGTCCAGGGGGGGTAGACCCCCCCCGACTCGCTCGGTCCGCTGCTGTTTCCTCCCACCGATGCGGGAACCACCACCTCCTGCTGGATCTCTTCACTGACAATCAGCTGCCGCCTCTGAAGGACCTGAGACAGGAGAGCGGGGCAAAGAAAAGGGGCCGTCAGGAACTGACACACAGGTAAGTAAACTACACCTTCCACCACAAAGTTCTGGTCACTTCTCTTCGACAGGTCTCTAGCCTCGCGTTTCTCTCCTCTCTCTCTCTCTCGTCACGCTCCCTGGATCTCATCCCAATTCCATCTGCCGCCACCGGTCCCAACCTGGAAGCTGGACTCCAGACCTAAAAGGCAAGGTAGGTAAACCACTGAAGGCCTCAAGCACACTCTGACGGGGGTGCAGGGGGCCAGCCAGTACAGCTAAACAGTACAGACAAAACAGTTAACACAGAACTTGACGATTGATTGTCCTTTCCCCTCTTCCAGAGATCAAGGAAAACAATTCGCCCCTTAAAGATCCGTGGGGGGCCCCAAATGTCCTGGACTACACACTGGGACCCCAAGCAATTGCACCTGTCCCTCGCTCCACCAAGGAAAACAAAAAAAGAA
Source organism: Acipenser ruthenus (assembly GCF_902713425.1). Classification (NCBI taxonomy): domain Eukaryota; kingdom Metazoa; phylum Chordata; class Actinopteri; order Acipenseriformes; family Acipenseridae; genus Acipenser; species Acipenser ruthenus. Next base: position 7,073,001 of record NC_081236.1, on the reverse strand, counting down.
ACAAGTGTCCAAAAATAAATTGCTATTTGTTGTGAATCCAAAAAAAATGTGTTAGTGAAATGCTTAACTGATAAAAATGATTGTCACTCACCAATGATGGTATGCAATAACCAGAAAGAGAAAAAAACCACAAAACAAGAAAAAATACAGCCAACCTCTTATGCTGCACAAAATCGACTCTCCATGATCGGCCATCTTTGCTGTGGACTTTAAATCTTAAAGTGTAACAACTTGTCACAATGTTAGCAATGAACGTTAATATTGCAGGTATGTTACTTAAACAGCTGAAGCAACATGTGGGGACTGATAACTCCATTTAAAAACCCTGATAGCTGCTCTTTAAACACTGCCTCACAAAATCATGCTTCCATCATGAAATCTCGTGCATGCATGTATTAGTTACCCAAGTAAAGATAGCACTCAAAATGATCATTAACAAAGGGCTACATTGTGGGGCTCCCGAGTGGCCTATCTGGTAAGGTGCTCCGCATGGAGTGCAGGATGCGCCCTATAGCCTGGAGGTCGCTGGTTCGGGTCCAGGCTATTCCATTGCCGGCCATGGATGGGAGTTCCCAGGGGGCGGCGCACAATTGGCCGAGCACCGTCTGGGGTGGGGAGGGCTTAGGTCGGCCAGGGTGTCCTCGGCTCACCACGCACCAGCGACCCCTGTAGACTGGCTGGGCGACTAGGGGCCTGCCTCCAAGCAGCCCAGAGCTGCGTGGTCCTCCGACGCTGTAGCTCTGAGGTGGCTGCATGGCGGGCCTGCAGAGTGAAAAGAAGGGGACGGCTGACGGCACACGTTTCGGAGAACATGTGTGTTCATCTTCGTCTCTCCCGAGTCAGCGCAGGGGTTGCAGCGGTGAGCCAGGCTTACGAATTGGGCATTAAAATTGGGAAGAAAATGTGGTGAAAAACAATTGTCAATTCCAATTTTTTTAAAAAAAAGGGCTACATTTTTTGGATTTGACTAAAGAATCTGTCAATCACTGTAGTACGGACATTCCAGTAAGCTACGGTGTCATGCAACATTTTGAAGCCAGTAAAGTATGTGTGATGAAATGTACTGCGCGCCTATTGAGGTTTCAATAACTGATCAATAAGCAAACTCCTTACTGTACCATAGCTTTTGCAAAATCCTGAATATGTTCATGTTCTTGCTCATTTTACACTTTGTTTCCATGCATAATTAGTAGGTGGTAGTTTCTTTGCAGTCTTTGTTTTGAGATTAATTAGTTTGGGATAACATTCAACTATGACATCATATCAATACTCAGAAAAGCTCATGTATAATAATTTGAGATATCTCTGGAGAGAGCCAGATAGCACCCCCTATCCAGACCAATATTAACTCCTTTTTTGTTCTAAAAATACACTAGCTAGTTTAACCAGGTATAAGAACATAAGAAAGTTTACAAACGAGAGGATGCCATTCAGCTCATCTTGCTTGTTTGGTTGTTAGTAGCTTATTGATCCCAGAATCTCATCAAGCAGCTTCTTGAAGGATCCCAGGGTGTCAGCTTCAACAACATTACTGAGGAGTTGGTTCCAGACCCTCACAATTCTCTGTGTAAAAAAGTGCCTCCTATTTTCTGTTCTGAATGCCCCTTTATCTAATCTCCATTTGTGACCCCTGGTCCTTGTTTCTTTTTTCAGGTCAAAAAAGTCCCTGGGTCAACATTGTCAATACCTTTTGAATGCCTGAAACAGATCACCGCGTAGGTCTTCTTTGTTCAAGACTGAATAGATTCAATTCTTTTAGTCTGTCTGCATACGACATGCCTTTTAAACCCGGGATAATTCTGGTTGATCTTCTTTGCACTCTTTCTAGAGCAGCAATATCCTTTTTGTAACGAGGTGACCAGAACTGAACACAATATTCTAGGTGAGGTCTTACTAATGCATTGTAAAGTTTTAACATTACTTCCCTTAATTTTAATTCAACACTTCTCACAATATATCCGAGCATCTTGTTGGCCTTTTATGTAGCTTCCCCACATTGTCTAGATGAAGACATTTCTGAGTCAACATAAACTCCTAGGTCTTTTTCATAGATTCCTTCTTCAATTTCACTATCTCCCATATGATATTTATAATGCACATTTTTATTGCCTGCGTGCAGTACTTTACACTTTCCTCTATTAAATGTCATTTGCCATGTGTCTGTCCATTTCTGAATGCTGTCTAGATCATTTTGAATGACCTTTTCTGCTGCAGCAGTGTTTGCCACTCCTCCTATTTTTGTGTCGTCTGCAAATTTAACGAGTTTGCTTACTATACCAGAATCTAAATTATTAATGTAGATTAGGAATAGCAGAGGACCTAATACTGATCCCTGTGGTACACCACTGGTTACCTCGCTCCATTTTGAGGTTTCTCCTCTAATCAGTACTTTCTGTTTTCTACATGTTAACCACTCCCTAATCCATGTGCATGCATTTCCTTGAATCCCTACTGCGTTCAGTTTGAGAATTAATCTTTTATGCAGGACTTTGTCAAAAGCTTTCTGGAAATCTAAATAAACCATGTCATATGCTTTGCAATTATCCATTGTCAATGTTGCATTTTCAAAAAAGTCAAGCAGGTTAGTTAGACACGATCTCCCTTTCCTAAAACCATGCTGACTGTCTCCCAGGATATTGTTAACATGTAGGTCATTTTCCATTTTGGATCTTATTATAGTTTCCATAAGTTTACATATAATAGAAGTCAGGCTTCTTGGTCTGTAGTTACCTGGTTCGGTTTTGTCTCCCTTTTTGTGGATCGGTATTACGTTTGCAATTTTCCAGTCTGTCAATACAACCCTTGTGTCAAGAGACTGTTGCATGATTTTGGTTAGCGGTTTGTAAATAACTTCTCTCATTTCTTTGAGTACTATTGGGAGGATCTCATCCGGCCCAGGGGATTTGTTTATTTTAAGAGCTCCTAGTCCCTTTAACACTTCTGCCTCTGTTATGTTAAAGTTATTTAAAATTGGATAGGAACAGGTCGACATGTGGGGTATGTTGTCCATGTCCTCCTTTGTAAAAACCTGTGAAAAGTAATCATTTAATATACTCACTATTTTTTTTTCTTCGTCTGTGATTTTGCCGTTTGTGTCTCTTAGACATTTAACCTCCTCTCTTGCTGTTATAATATTGGAAAAACGTTTTGGAATTGGTTTTAGCCCCCTTAACAATGTTCATTTCTGTCTCTCTCTTGGCCTTTCTAACTTCCTTTTTGACTTGTGTTTGCAGTTCCAAACAGGAGGAGTGGCAAACACTGTTGCAGCAGCAAAGGTCATTCAAAATGATCTCGACAGCATTCAGAACTGGGCAGACACATGGCAAATGACATTTAATAGAGGAAAGTGGAAGGTGCTGCACGCAGGCAATATATTTCTCCCTCCTTCCTTTCTATATTGTTTAATTGTGGGCTCTAGTTTTTTATTTAACATCACTGAGTCCCTTGACCCTGTGGATTTCAGTAAATGTTAAATCTAGCTAAGAGATTTCAGATTTATTTAAATATTTAGCTAACTGTTAAATCTTGTAACTAGATTTATAAATGATATCTGAATGTACACATTTATAAAAAGCTGTATTTATTTTCTCCTCATTTCTGGCAGCCCATACTAACGGCGCTCGGAACTTTGGCATTTTTAAATCCTAACGGTCTCTGCTCAGCGGAGTGGAATGTTCAGGAGCCGGTTGCCTAGCAGCATCTCCCCCTCCTTCTCTGCCCCGCCCCCTCTCTCCCTCTCTCGTTGCTCCAGCTAGGAGTTCACATTCAGCTTCCTTAGATTATATAGCGCCATTCTTTACTAACTTTTACAAATGAGCTTATTGGAGGCTTCGTGTTTTTAAGATGGTTCAGGTGCAGTCCGGGCACACTGACTGGAGCATCATTACAGTATACCGCACTGCGCTCGGCTTTGTGTGGAGGCTGATACACAAAATAATGAACGACTGGTAAAGAAATCACATGGATTGCTTTTTAATGGCAAATATGTATCTGGTATTATAAGTATTATGTACAATTAATAACTCAGCTATATTCATATTCAGAATGTGATACAGTATTAAGACAGGGTCCAGTATTAGAAATAAATAAACATGCTTTAAGAGAAACAGCAGTGATGTTTATTGCCCATTCCCATCCATTCTCTGTATGTTTCTACATTGTGGTTGCAATCCACAGGGACAAGGGACTCAGTGATGCTAGATAAAAAACTAGAGCTCACAATTAACCAAAATATTGAATGTAAAGAACACGTTCATGTTTTGCTTTCTCATAGCTGCTTCTGTGTGTATGCACCCGTGGTGTTTATTTTGTGTGATTATCTTGTCTAAGACTCTGCATATTATACAGGGTTAGACTCCTACAGAAAACAGTGAGTGGACTGTGAAGTGTAAATCCTTTACCAGCTTTGGAGAAACGGAACTGTGCGATCATATTTGTCCATGCATAATGTTTATGCTGGTCTGTAAACTGTTGTTAAATTAAATGCTGCTTGTTTTAAAACACATTTTTGATTGTACCGTTGAAAGAGTATACAAACAACACGAAACAAGTATCATGTGACTCGCTTGCAGAAATTGAATGTTAAGCAAATATATTCTATTTAACAAGATAGTCGATGAATCTGTAGACAGGAGAGTTTCGCGTGGCCGTTGCAGATCTACATTATAAACACACAAGCACAACAATAGCGTGTAACGTCTTCGGGTTGCGCATTGCCGTGAATAAAGAAAGACTGCATTTCCCAGAGTCGCTCTCTCTTTTTAAAGCTGCGCTTGCGCATTGAAGTGAATAAAGAAAGACTGCATTTCCCAGAGTCGCTCTCTCTTTTTAAAGCTGCGCTTGCGCATTGAAGTGAATAAAGAAAGACTGCATTTCCCAGCGTTGCTCTCTCTTTTCACAGTTGAAATTGCGCATTAACGTGATAAAGAAAGACTGACAGTACGTTCATTTAGATCATTCTGTGCAGAATCTAACCAGTTTATCCAATGATCTTAGAATTGGTCAGATTCTGCACAGAATCTGCAGAGAATGGTCTCCGTGAACACGCCCTTAATCAGCCTCTCAGTGCGTCTGTACTGGCTTTTCTCTGACCTTCTGTACTGTGCGGAGCAGGTGGGACACAGGCAGGGCTGCATTGATTTCATTCAGGTTGCTAAAATCTAGTTTTCAGCATTAGACGTAAAATACCAAAAATGGACGACAAAGCAAAACAAGTACAGTGTATTTCATCTGAGGATCGTGTCGAGACATTTCCCAAAGAAACTGTACATGTAGATGGAGTGAATTGTTTTACACATCTTGTAAAGTGACTTAAAGGAAATACGATCGATCGCTAAGCTTCAGAATCCCACATTAAACAAAAGACTACTACATATGGAGGATCATTTGTGCCAAAATTAAAAAATAAATAAATAAATAAATAAAATTCGAAATAAATACATACACATATAAATAAATAAATAAATAAATAAATAAATATAAAACGAAATAAATACATAAATAAGTAGAAACTGAAATATATTTAATAATTTATCTATTTTTGATTTATTTATATATTTATTTATTTATTTCGTTTTATATTTAGCTTTTTATTTATTTATTTATTTCGTCTTTTCGTTTTGGCACAATCTTTTCACCCTTGTATTTCGAGCTACCGTCAATCATGCTCGATTCACGTCAAGCCGTTTGGGTCTCGGCTGCTCGACAGAATTCAGCGTTCGCTACGGGAATAGCCTTTAACACATTAAGTGCCACTGTCCTAATTTGAGGCTACTTTGTTGTGATAACTGATTTTGTTAAGTTTAAATATACTAACTTTGCCTGGTAGTAGTGCGGAGAGGTGTGCAGTCAGGGCTACAGTTTCAATGCTGTGAATATTCTATACGTTACAAATGTGTGCAACATGACTTATAGGAGTCTTATCCTAGAAAAGATTAGGGAGCTTTTATCAAGTTGAATGTGGGTCGATAAATGATGACTTTATTTTGTATCGAGAAGACTGGCTGTTGGAAAGAATAGGGCAGATATTGGCATGTACTGATGAAAATATTGATGAAGGTGCCAGAACTAACTTGCAGATAATTCGCCATCAAATTCTACGCAGTACCAGTGAAGACAGTACAGCAGAAGAGTCCGCAGCGTTAGGCCAAACTCGGACGGGAAAATCTGGACGTCCCAAGATATTTTTACAAAGGGAGTCCTCTCCGCACTAGTGATGTGCAGTTCACGAATGAACCGTTCTTTTTGAACGTCTCACTAGGTGAACGATGGGAATCGGATCAGAGTACCCATTGAATCTGTTCTTTCGAGGCGCACAGGAGTCGAGTTACCAGTCTATCAAAACTCATGAAGTGATTCCTTACCTCTCGAGTCTGGCTGATTTGTTCGTTGTAACAATGAAACCGGGTTGTCTCTCAGCTCGTTGAGTGTTATGAAACTGAAGACTGCATGTGCCATGTTGGATCCAAATTCCCACTTACTTAGTGCATGATAAGAACTCTGTGTGAGCCAAAATGGCGTCAGTTACATCCTCTAGACCAGAGCTATTTATCTCTGATCCAGACGGTGTGTACTTTCCAGAGTGCTGCTTCACACTGTCAGAAACTCAGATTACAAGTTTGTGCACCAGAATTATTATTTTTTATTTTTCTTACAGTTCTTCTTAGTTTACTATGTACGTAACCTTGTGTAAGTCTGCCAAACAAATAAATAATAAAATGAATCACTACTAGTTGTAGCCTGTGTGTGTTTGTTATTTTTTATACACATACAAAATTAATCATATCTATAGTTAACTATTTTGCACAAATTATGATTAATACTTCTAAGTCATCTTGAGTAAAGTCAGCCACATTACTAAATAATAATAATAATAATAATAATAATAATAATAATAATAATAATAATAATAATAGAGATATACAGATAATTTCCAAAATAAATAAATACAAACATCTACTGGTATTGTAACGGTATTGTACCCAAGGCTTAATTATATAACTTGTGATTACATATTTGACCTTGAGGAATGAATGTATTTTACACATGACAATTTACAACTACGGTTAAATATTTTATAATTTAATAATGACGGCGACTCACCTTAGTCCACAAGGTGAAACGTAGTATCAGCTACGATACAACAACCTTTTAGGAGGATATTGCACATTCTAACGGATGACGTTCTTAAACGTCTATTATATTTTATATTATTAAATATACATTTTCTAAATGTTATTTTACTGTGGTAAATACTTAATATATACACATTTAAACTTTGTTTATGTAAAATGTACTTGTTGCTGTTATGGGTGTGCTTCAACGTGTGATTGATCACATGACTAATCCCTAAAGGTTTACTGGATAGAAGAGGAATTGTGAGACAGCGTTTTGCGATGTGCTTTTTTGTTGTTGTAAAAAACAATGAGTGACTCCAAATAGAAAAAAAAAAACACGTAAGAAATGCAATTGACTTTTTTTTTTTTAAAAAAAGGTGAAATTAAATTAGATTGATACTAATGGCTAAACAATGCTAATGGTTCAAACTGTTATGTTATCTCTAGGATTCCAAATATATATTATTATTTTTTGTCAAACTATATTTAATGTTTATGAACCCAGTCAACCAAATATAGATTCTCTCTAGCTTTTGTGATGTGCAGTTCGTGAACGACTCTTTCTTTCCGGTTCAAATAAACATACGTAAACAATCTTAATGCGATCTATATTGATTGGTTTTGTGTCATTGAATCAGTGAATCAAATGAAAGAAATGAATCGATTCACCAAACTGAAATAAATAAATAAATATATAAGTAAATAAATAAATTAAAAAAACGAAATAAATACGTAAATAAATAACGAAATAAATAGATACATTATTAAATATATTTCAGTTTCTACTTATTTATTTCGAATTTTATTTATTTATTTATATTTTAATTTTGGCACAAATTATCCTCCATACGAATAAGCTCATTTGTAAAAGTTAGTAAAGAATGGCGCTATATAATCTAAGGAAGCTGAATGTGAACTCCTAGCTGGAGCAACGAGAGAGGGAGAGAGGGGGCGGGGCAGAGAAGGAGGCGGAGACGCTGCTAGGCAACCGGCTCCTGAACATTCCACTCCGCTGAGCAGAGACCGTTAGGATTTAAAAATGCGAACGTTCCGAGCGGCGTCAGGCGCTTCGTTTAATTAACACACCGTTGCTGATATTTTAATTTTGAAGATAACCATATTTTAAATACTCAGATAGCACTGTATTAAAAAATACTTCAGGTCGAGACCGTTTTCCAACAAATAAAAGGTAGGTATTTATAAGAAGTATATTTGTTATGATATTAAGATTAAGCCTACGAATGTAATTCAAGTTGCTGGTGCAGTTTGCTGTATAATTTATTATGTTTTTCTGTAGAAAATGTTGTAGTATTTTTTTTTAATATTAATATTTCATTGTTTTCACAAAATAACACCCATACATTATCAGTTCATCTGCTAGTGTAATCAAATCATAAATATTAGTCAGTAATTCATACATAATTAAAATTAAAGACTAAACGAATGTGGTACAATTTTGTGTATAATTTATTTATAAAATGTTGCAGTATTTCTTTTTTTTTTAATATATATTGTTTTCACAAAATAACATCCATTTATTATCAGTTCATCTGCTAGTGTAATCAAATCTCAATATTAGTCAGTAAAGCTCCTTTCACGTTGGCATGCTCTACCCGGGTCAGGACCCGGTGCCTCGCGGGTCAGCTACGTGATTTCACACGGTGCTTGATTAAGCAGGGTTGCCCTAACTTTAGTTTTTACAGTTTTAGTCAATGTTCTTCGTTTAGCAAACGTTGCTGGCATTTATTTTCTTTTTTCATTGCTATTTCCTGGAGGAAAACAAGACATTCCATTGGATTTTGGATTACAGCTGTGTTTTTTGGTCTTTGTGTCATCTTTCTGGAGTCCTATTCCCCCAGGACTACACTATCTCACACTTGGTATACATTGCTTGATATTATTGCAAATGAAATACGTCGACATACAAGGTTGATTCAGACACCGGAAATAAAAAAAAGAGTTTGCTGCGTGGTTTAATGGTATTTTATAGCAATTTCTGGGGGTAAAAATAGGAATTACAATGATTTTGAAATGTGATGCCTGGCGTGCACCTTCATTTTTACACCTGGAGCTGAAGGGGTTAAAGAACATGAAGTGGTTTGAGCGTCAGTGCTGAAGCATTCAGGCAGGTCTGCCCAACCCACTGCCTGTACGTTTTGTACAATTATTATTCAGTAGATTTGGAGTTTTCAAAGAGATAAAGGTACAGCAACATGTTCTGTTACCTGAAGGACGCTACAACACTCCCTCAACGTTTTGTTGAACTAGTTTGAAATATAGGCAAAATACAAGACGTTTTTTCACCTGTGTCATTGTATGAATTTAGAGACTTTTAATAAAAAATAAAAATAAAACACAACACATGGTTTAGAACTGAACATTTATTTTAAAAATAAATAATACTTGGAACATAAAACATTACTACTATATACAGCAGTTTTTACAATTAAAAATGTGTTTTACTATGTGGAGCCTGCACTGTTGGTGTCAGGTGGAGATTGTGACTGAGCATAATTCAGTTCAGTGAGGTAAATGTTGTGGTAAGGTGTCACACACAGGGGAACTTTACACTGTGTCTGTGGCTCCTCCTCTTTACACTGTGTCTCTGGCTCCTCCTCTTTACACTGTGTCACTGGCTCCTCCTCTTTACACTGTGTCTCTGGCTCCTCCTCTTTACACTGTGTCTCTGGCCCCTCCTCTTTACACTGTGTCTCTGGCTCCTCTTTACACTGAGTCTCTGGCTCCTCCTCTTTACACTGTGTCTCTGGCCCCTCCTCTTTACACTGTGTCTCTGGCTCCTCTTTACACTGTGTCTCTGGCTCCTCTTTACACTGTGTCTCTGGCCCCTCCTCTTTACACTGTGTCTCTGGCTCCTCCTCTTTACACTGTGTCTCTGGCTCCTCCTCTTTACACTGTGTCTCTGGCTCCTCTTTACACTGAGTCTCTGGCTCCTCCTCTTTACACTGTGTCTCTGGCCCCTCCTCTTTACACTGTGTCTCTGGCTCCTCCTCTTTACACTGTGTCTCTGGCTCCCGCTCTTTACACTGTGTCTCTGGCTCCCCCTCTTTACACTGTGTCTCTGGCCCCTCCTCTTTACACTGTGTCTCTGGCTCCTCTTTACACTGTGTCTCTGGCTCCTCCTCTTTCCTTTTCTGTCCTTTTTTCTGTAAAGCAGCTTTTGCCCTGGTGCTGCACACCCAACACCATCTGCACGGGCTTGTCTTGTTTTCTGTGGGAGGAATGGAAATAAGATAATGACCATTTTGAGCTTCCAGTCTAGTTGGTGGATCTTTGGTTGACAACGTTTTCCCTTTAGATGAAATTACTTCTTTCCATTTTTAAAGAATTGCATTGCACAAATTCAGTCTGAACTGGTAATGTGTGGTCTGCTCTTCCATCTTGTCCATGAGATCGAATAAGAACTTGACCACTCTGCTTTTGCGCATTGCCTGGTATGTTTTCGTCATCTGCTCAGATGTATCAACCACCCATGTTTTTGTTGTACTCCCCAATACATGCCAGTGACTTTTACCAGTTTCCTTTAGTGAAGAATGATGCATTGTGGTTAGCATAAAAATAATCAATCTTAATCACCCGCCCACATCTCAACTTCACTCTTTCTTATTTTGTTCTTCAGTAAATCCTGAGGGATATTTTTTTCTGTTGGGCATAACTGTGCCACACATTTCAAACTGAAGGTGCTGTAATTCACTGAAGAGGTGGGGATGGCTGTAAAACCGATCCATCCAAAGGCAGTAACTCTTGCCTTCCAAGCCTTCTAGACCCTTTGCCACTTGGTGAGTCGCTGGAGTTTTATCTTGTGCAGTACCGATGGGGCCCTTGCTTTGGTACACTAGGAAATTCCAGATATAGCCACTTCTCCTCACACCAGATTCACAGTGCATAGAATTGTATGCCAAACCTGTCCCTGTTGATGGGTATGTACTTTTTGAATGCCAGGCTACCTTTTATATAGCCTCAGTGATTCATCAATGCTAATATGATTTGTTCTGGACTTTAAACCTGTTTTAATGTAGTGTGAATGTGATCCAAAACTGACTGAATCTTCCATAACTCTCCATGTGAATATTGGGCACGATCACTGTTGTCCACATAATGCAGGAATCAAAGAATTTCAAAGAATTGATTTAAAAGGCACAAGGTGTCTAAAGGCTGGAGTTAGAAGCACAGCTTCTGTAGTCCAGCAGTCCTTCGATGTCGGTTTCTGCACAAGTCCCATGGCAAAGAAAACCCAGAGCTCATTCAGTGTTGCACTCTGAAATCCTTCTGATTGGCCGGGTGCATGTAATCATGTACAGACAAGTGGTACAAAATACACTTGCCATTTTATTGGCCTTTGTCATAAAGCTCAGAGTCATTTGAAATGAAGTTATTGATAACAGTTAACATTTTAAATGTAATTCAAGTAGACAAACATTTTGACTGGTGTCTTCTACAGCACACAAAGAAAACCATGGTGAACAGAATCAAATAACAGGCCTGTGCTTCTCCCCTATAGCAGCTCTCTTTCAAAACTCCCTGTGACAGGATTGACCGAGGTTTGAGACTCAGAGACAGTTTTAAGTTCAAAATAAAGCTTTTTAATAAACAAAAATAATCAAATAAATAGGCACGAGGGCCAAACAAAAAGGTTTCAAACACAAAATAAACATAAAACAAAACTTACAAATTAATGCTTCCAGGCTGGGCGTTGCCTTCACTGGATTCAGAACTTCTCCTTCCAGAACTCTCTCTTCTAGCCAGGGCCTCTCCCCTGGCTTTTATCCCCAGTGGCTGGAGCCCAATTAATCAATAATTGCTGATTATTCAATTAGGGCTCCAGCCACATTCTCACATGTTTTCCTGGCACAGAGAAATTTTAACCCCCTCCCTGCCAGTCCCAACCACGTTCATAAAGACGGGGCAGTCCCCCGTCACATTTCCCCCCCCTTGTGCCAAGCACAACATGGCCTAAATGGCCACCTCCCCCCTCAGTCTCAGTCCCGGAAGAGGGGGAAGCACAGTGTCCATGGGGGTGGCCATGGTGGGACGTCCGGCACCACCCAATTCTTCGTGGCCGGCAGCTCCCTCTTCCGGGGCTCCGGCCACACACTATCCTGCCGCGAAAGTGCCGCTGGGGGAGCTGGTCTCCTGACCTCCCTCCCCCTCTTCATGGCCAGCAACTCCCCTCCGTGGGGCTCCGGCCACAGTGTAGCGACCCCAGGCGAAGCAGGATCCCTAGCAACCCCTGGCGAAGCAGGATCCCCGAAGACCCCAGGCGACGGCAGCAGCAGCGGACCCTCGGAAGACGACGGCAGCAACAGCGGACCCTCGGGAGGCGACGGCAGCAGCAGCGGACCCTCGGGAGGCGACGGCAGCAGCAGCGGACCCTCGGGAGGCGACGGCAGCAGCAGCGGACCCTCGGGAGGCGACGGCAGCAGCAGCGGACCCTCGGGAGGCGGAGGCGGGAATGGCGGCCCGGCTCCCTCTGGTGGCGGAGGCGGGAACGGCGGCCCGGCTCCCTTTGCTGGCGGAGGCGGGAACGGCAGCTCGTCTCCCTCTGCTGGCGGAGGCCGGAACGGCAACTCGTCTCCCTCTGCTGGCGGAGGCGGGAACGGCAACTCGTCTCCCTCTGCTGGCGGAGGCGGGAACGGCAGCTCGTCTCCCTCTGCTGGCGGAGGCGGGAACGGCAGCTCGTCTCCCTCTGCTGGCGGAGGAGGGAGAGACAGCTCCGGCTGTTCCCCCTCTGCTGGCGGTGGAGGTGGGAACAGCCTGTATTCTTCCCCTGCGGGTCCCTTCAGCCCTGGGCCTGTGGGCTTCCCCTTCTCGGCCCGTGGACGCACCGACTCCTCCCGCTCGGGCCGTGGACGCACCGACTCCTCCCGCTCGGGCCGTGGACGCACCGACTCCTCCCGCTCGGGCTCCTCCCCCTCGGGCTGTGGACGTTCGGGCTCCTCCCTCTCGGGCTGTGGACGTTCGGGCTCCTCCCACTCGGGCTGTGGACGTTCGGGCTCCCCCTCTCTGGGCGACGGCAGCGGCTCCCCCTCACTGGACGACGGCAGCGGCTCCCATTCTGGCTCTCGGGACGACGGCTCCTCCCCTTCTGGCTCTCGGGACGACGGCTCCTCCCCTTCTGGCTCTCGGGACGGCGGCTCCTCCCCTTCTGGCTCTCGGGACGGCGGCTCCTCCCCTTCTGGCTCTCGGGACGGCGGCTCCTCCCCTTCTGGCTCTCGGGACGAAAGCTCACCCCTCTCTGGCTCTCGGGACGGCGGCTCACCCCTCTCTGGCTCTCGGGAAGACAGCTCCACCTTCTTTATTGGAATGACTGGGGGCTCTCCCATATCTACCGCCAGGTAGTTTACGACCATCAGGGCCAGCTCTGCGAAGGACGCCGGGTGATGCTGTTCCTCCCACTTTTCCCACCTCCCCCCATCTCGACGCCACAGCGTGTTGATAACTATGGGGAGGTCGTGGAAGAGGTCCGCTTCAGGGTGCATCAACCAGTCCCATATTTCCTGGGATGGTGGTGAAGGCGGTGATGTTGGAAGTGGTAGGGTGGCTGCCGAGGACGGGGTTTGCAGCTGCTCCTGGTCCAGATTGTGGGGGCATCCTGCCCAGCTGTGGCCATCCGCCTCACAGCGCCCACACCAGTCAGCTGGTGGCCCATCTGGACAGGACCTCCACCGATGATCCACCTTCCCGCACCAAGAGCACCAGGGAAAAAGGCTGGCTGGGTCCTCCAGCTGGGGTGGCTGTTGTTGCAGCAGCTTACATTTCTTCAGCTGCTGCATCTCCTGCCTTTGCCGCTGTCTGCTCTTCTTCCCCATTTTCTCTTTTTTTTTTTCCAAAAAAAACCTCACAAAATTAAAGAAAAAAAAAAATTACTGCTCTGAGCCTCCAGGTGGCGCTATCCCGTTTCTGACACCAACTGTGACAGGATTGACCGAGGTTTGAGACTCAGAGACAGTTTTAAGTTCACACTTGCCATTTTATTGGCCTTTGTCATAAAGCTCAGAGTCATTTGAAATGAAGTTATTGATAACAGTTAACATTTTAAATGTAATTCAAGCAGACAAACATTTTGACTGGTGTCTTCTACAGCACACAAAGAAAACCACGGTGAACAGAATCAAATAACAGGCCTGTGCTTCTCCCCTATAGCAGCTCTCTTTCAAAACTCCCTGTGACAGGATTGACCGAGGTTTGAGACTCAGAGACAGTTTTAAGTTCAAAATAAAGCTTTTTAATAAACAAAAATAATCAAATAAATAGGCACGAGGGCCAAACAAAAAGGTTTCAAACACAAAATAAACATAAAACAAAACTTACAAATTAATGCTTCCAGGCTGGGCGTTGCCTTCACTGGATTCAATAACTAACAAAACACAGCACAAACAAAAACACTCCTCCTTCCAGAACTCTCTCTTCTAGCCAGGGCCTCTCCCCTGGCTTTTATCCCCGGTGGCTGGAGCCCAATTAATCAATAATTGCTGATTATTCAATTAGGGCTCCAGCCACATTCTCACATGTTTTCCTGGCACAGAGAAATTTTAACCCCCTCCCTGCCAGTCCCAACCACGTTCATAAAGACGGGGCAGTCCCCCGTCACACTCCCCTCATTAAACCCCTGCTCTATCAGTGACACTGCAGTGAGGAGACTGCACCCCAGTGGATGATAGCTCTATCAGTGACACTGCAGTCAGGGGACTTCACCCCAGTGGATGTTAGCTCTATCAGTGACACTGCAGTCAGGGGACTTCACCCCAGTGGATGTTAGCTCTATCAGTGACAAAGCCATTTGAATTACAGGAAATGTATCTGTATCGTTAAAGGATTCTGAGGTTCTGTTTGGTGGGATCATGAAGCAGATCTGAAGTATGTATCGTTAAAGGATTCTGAGGTTCTGTATGGTGGGATCATGAAGCAGATCTGAAGTATGTATCGTTAAAGGATTCTGAGGTTCTGTATGGTGCGATCATGAAGCAGATCTGAAGTATGTATCGTTAAAGGATTCTGAGGTTCTGTATGGTGGGATCATGAAGCAGATCTGAAGTATGTATCATTAAAGGATTCTGAGGTTCTGTATGGTGAGATCATGAAGCAGATCTGAAGTATGTATCGTTAAAGGATTCTGAGGTTCTGTATGGTGGGAGGTTACACCAAATGTGTCTGAAAATGAATGATCATGTTTGAAACCACAACATCTACACCATGCATTGACAAAGGCTGCATTCTGTCATTTTAATGTTATTTTATTTTCCTGTAACATGACCTATATGTTTGTTTGTGTCACTTCTGGTGAGGTGTGTGTTTGTTTCTGTGTGTTTAAAGAACATGAACCGGTTTGAGCTTCAGTGCTGAAGCATTCAGGCATGTCTGCCCAACCCACTGCCTGAGCTGGGCAGGACGCCAGCAACATGTTACAGCTTCATTCTAACATTACAAGAATACTGAGATTGGTATCTCCAGGTTTATTTATTTATTACAAAGCCAATAAGGTTTAGTGTTATTAACATGATGGGAAGGTATTACTTTAAAAAGTAAGTTAGATCTTTTCAGTCTTTTCCTCAGAACCCTGTTGGTTTAAAGTTAAAGGAGATGGAGGGTTGGACGGGGCTAGATGCTTTGCTAAATTAATTGCTGGTGTCAAATTAATTTGCAACGTATTACAGCTTCAACAAAAGGGAGAAACGGGTCCGCACACCGAAGTAAACGAGGTGCAAGTTCACAAGGATGAAGCCGTAAGTCAGTATAGAAAACCATTGAACTGCATTTGTTTGCACTCCAAAAATGTGTATCTAAGTCAGTCTCAGTGTGGCTCTGCGCCCTATTGACAGTGCTATGGCAGGGGTTCCTATTCTTTCCTCTGTCCATAGAGACAGACAGACACACACACAGTGTCAGTGCTATAACACAGTGTCTGGGTATTACTAGTTTCAGTACCCCAGGATTTTCAATTAGGTTTAAAGTATGTGGCACCTACAAGGAGGGGGAGAGTGAGAGAGGGGTGTCCCCGTCCCACTTGGACATTTTTGAAAAAGGGATTAAAATGGTATTTAATCCCAACACAGTGTGTTACGGCACTCCAGTATACAGAAAGAAAACACAAGCAGTTTATTTTACGCAGTTACATTGACTTTAAATGCATCAGCAATCAAGTACAGAGAGAACAAAATACAGTTCCATTAGTCTCTGTGAGGGCAGAGACATTTTATTGTGTTACAACATGGAATCAGAATGGATTTAATTAGGAGTTTTTGCCACTGATCAACACAAAAAAGTCCATAATGTCAAAGTGAAAAATAAAATCTACAAATTTGTTCTAAATTAATTCCATTCCAAAAAACAGAAACATTTTATTACTATTAATTTTTATTTTTCCAGAATAGAAATGAGCTCCAGTTCTGTGAAAAGGATCATGTGTTGGTTTGTTTTATGAGGCGTGTCTGAACCAGGTACACATTCTTTCACTGGCAGACAGTGTGTGGTCGTGTTCCTCAAGGGCTGTTTCTTAGGTAACGGTGCACTAAAACCAGGAATTGTACTTTGACTTGTACGTTAGCTTTAGACAGGCTACTTCAGGCTAGAAAGCTGATCAAACAGATGAGAGGTTCTTTACAGAGTGTGTAAATCTTTATAATACACTTCTCATATCTAAACTCAGCTGTACTGATGCGGTTTAAAAAGCTGTTTCTATTTATTCTTAAAGAGCTGAACTGAAGCACGAAGACAGAGTGCAGGTGAAAGTGAAAGCAGGTAAGCAGACTCTAAATCTGTGTGTTTAAAGTTACAATAGCTAATAGAACAGCTCTCTTCAACAGTAAGTAGCGTGGTTCTGAAAAATCTAGCGTTACACGTCCCCGCGTGCTGCTACAGCTGTTTAAATACGTACCTGTAATTATTCTTTTCATTGTTAACATACTGACAACTTTTTACACTTATAACTTTAAAGTGTGTTTCAAAGCTCTTTTCAAAATGGCCTTTCTAGTGCACTGATAGTGGAAGGAGTATTGGAGTACCATGATGTGGTACGGAACAGAAAAGCCAGAGCACTTATGGACTTGGTTTGTTAATGAGCAATGTAATGAGGAAGACACAGTCTGTGATTGAGATGAGAAGTGATACTGGTCAGTGGGACGTGGTTTACAGTGTGAGAGCAATGCAATGAAGACACAGTCTGTGATTGAGATGAGAAGTGATACTGGTCAATGGGATGTGGTTTACAGTGAGAAAGAGCAATGCAATGAAGACACAGTCTGTGATTGAGATGAGAAGTGATCCTGGTCAATGGGATGTGGTTTACAGTGAGAAAGAGCAATGCAATGAAGACACAGTCTGTGATTGAGATGAGAAGTGATACTGGTCAATGGGATGTGGTTTACAGTGAGAAAGAGCAATGCAATGAAGACACAGTCTGTGATTGAGATGAGAAGTGATACTGGTCAATGGGATGTGGTTTACAGTGAGAAAGGTAAATCAGTAGCTATGTTGTCCGAGGAGCTGGAATCAATTCATTAAATGATGTGACTCCACATAGTGTGAAACACTGCAATGGAAAAAAGGTGTGTGAGTGTTTTTTATCTCGTTTTTTACCAGGAGCTCAAACCCCATAGATTATCATTGAGGAGAGGAGCCTGTTTGTGAACACTATCGAGTCAAACCCCATAGATTATCATTGAGGAGAGGAGTCTGTTTGTGAATGCTATCGAGTCAAACCCCATAGATTATCATTGAGGAGAGGAGTCTGTTTGTGAACGCTATCGAGTCAAACCCCATAGATTATCATTGAGGAGAGGAGTCTGTTTGTGAACACTATCGAGTCAAATCCCATAGATTATCATTGAGCTGGAGAGGAGTCTGTTTGTGAACGCTATTGAGCTTCTGAGGTTAAGACTCAAGCCTGTTCACGGGTCCAGCACTAAACACCCTGTGCAGCTCTAATATTTACGACAAACTAGTATCTTTAATAGTTACAATCAGCACTTTAAACTAGTAGAGCTGAATAACTCTGAGCACTCTGTCAAGCTGCTTGCCTCTCTCTACGTAACAAAGACAGAATCACTGCTGTCTCCGCCCCTCCTCTCCACTCCTATTGGCTGGGCAGCTATAGAGCTTGCAGCCTAAATACAATGATGTTAATGTAAACATGTAAATTGAAAACTAAATGAGAAAATGTTACACCTCCTGGCTCCGGTTTGGGAAATACTAAACCCCCATTTTCAGTGATGTTTCAGGTTTCAGCATTTGTTTTGGGCATGCCCCTGATTTCTATTGGCTGCTCTCTATGTCAGTCACACTGGCTACTCTTCAGAGGCGTGGAGTGATACACAGCAAACTTCATAACCTTGATAATGTCTGAATTATTATTATTATTATTATTATTCTGCAGTAGGCTATAGTAATCCTGTGCTGCACAGTTCATATGCGGTGATACTACAATGGAAACTGCAATCTAATTTAAAAAACAAGCATACAGTCAGAAATCCAGTTAAGTGATTGTTTGTACTCAGACAGAGGAATTTTGAAATTCAAAAGCCGTCCAGTTTTCATTTATACAGTGGCTTTCATGCTATGGGGCTAAATCCATGTTGTGGAAGATATGAAATTTACACCTGCTTACAGATGATGGGTTGTTGCAGTGCATGGGTTAGGTTTAGGGTTATAGAGAGAAGCTGGTTGAAATGGCTCTTCTCTCTAACCCTAACCTCTCCTTCTCTCTTCAAACCCTAACCCTAACCTCTCCTTCTCTCTTCTAACCCTAACCTCTCCTTCTTCAAACCCTAACCTCTCCTTCTCTCTCAAACCCTAACCTCTCCTTCTCTCTTCAAACCCTAACCCTAACCTCTCCTTCTCTCTTCAAACCCTAACCTCTCCCTCTCTCATCTAACCCTAACCTCTCCTTCTCTCTTCTCCCCTCCCTGTTTCTTTCAGTGTTCTCCTCTCCCTCAAACCCATCTCCCTTCCACGCTCTTCCACCCTCTGTCTCCTTCCCTCTCTGTCTCCCCTCCACTGTCCTTCTCTTCCACTCTCCTGTAATCTCAATGGGAATGCATATGCCAGGTTATCACTATTTAGTATTAGTGTCTGTGTTACACTTTTACACATATCTACAGAACCGTATCCACTTGTGTTAAAAATTGACTGTTAGCTGAAGAAAAAAAACACAGAAACATTTGATTACTATTTATTTTTAATTTTCCAGAATAGTCTTTAAATCACTCATGAGCTCCAGTTCTGTGAAAAGGATCATGTGTTGGTTTGTTTTGAGGCATGTCTGAACCAGGTACACATTCTTTCACTGGCAGACAGTGTGTGGGCGTGTTCCTCAAGGGCTGTTTCTCAGGTAACGGTGCACTAAAACCAGGAATTGTACGTTAGCTTTAGACAGGCTACTTCAGGCTAGAAAGCTGCTCAAACAGATGGGAGGTTCTTTACAGAGTGTGTAAATCTTTATAATACACTTCTCATATCTAAACTCAGCTGTACTGATGCGGTTTAAAAAGCTGTTTCTATTTATTCTTAAAGAGCTGAACTGAAGCACGAAGACAGAGTGCAGGTGAAAGTGAAAGCAGGTAAGCAGACTCTAAATCTGTGTGTTTAAAGTTACAATAGCTAATAGAACAGCTCTCTTCAACAGTAAGTAGCGTGGTTCTGAAAAATCTAGCGTAACCCATCCCTGCGTGCTGCTACAGCTCTTTAAATACATATCTGTAATTCAGTGATTTCAGAAAATTGGGACTTTTTGGCTTTTTTTCAATGCAGTGTCTAGTGTTTGGTCCCAAAATGTTTTACTACCCCTCGAGTACATGGAACTGAAGCTGCCAAGCTCCCACCAAGTTTGTGTTGCTATGGCAACAAGATAAACATTGTGGTCCCTCAAGAAATGTCAACTTGGTCACGCAAAAACATTTTAAAAAAATGTAAATACAAATTATTATTCAAACCATTTTTATAATGTTTGTGAAGACTTTACCATCTCATCTTGTTAATGATGCAAAAAAATATTATATTTTTTCTATTTTCTGTCTAGAAAAGTACACAATTAATTAAATGGAGACGAGTATAATACATTGGTATTTTTTGTTTGATTTTACAAAAATAATATATTTTTCAAGATATTTTTTTAAAAACTATGCTACTGATGATCTTTAGTATAGTGGATAAACAGAACATTGAACAATTAAAAAATGTTGAGCAGTTTTATTTTTATTTTGCAATTTAATCTTGTGGCAATACCGTGACCAAGATGACAAGAATACGAACTGACTAGTGACTAGTATTCTTTGAAATTGTTTAATGATTTTTAAATAAACAATATAGAATTAAAAAAACATGAAAATATGTATTTATCAAATAGAATATTTAAAATGTAACGGTATGAACAAGTGCAATATTTCAACAAGAACAAAAATAAAACATCAAGTGCAATATGTCAACAAGAAACATATAAAACAATCTAATACATATTGATATTTTATCAAAATCAAAACTGTTAACAATAATTACACAATGCAAAAAAGAATTTAACTTTTCAAGTATTATTTCAAATTAACATTAAAATATTATAGGGTAATAACTTTCATAATGTAATAAAACTGATTAATGTGGGCTTCCGAGTGGCGCATCCAGTAAAGGCGCTCCGTGTGGAGTGCAGGATGTGCCCTATAGTCTTGACGTCGCAAGTTCGAGTCCAGGCTATTCCTCTGCCGACCGAGGACTGGAGCTTCCAGGGGGAGGTGCTCAATTGGCCGAGCGTCGCCCGGGGAGAGGGGAGGGAGGGAGGGTTAGGTCGGACAGGATGTCCTCGGCTCACCGCACACCAGCGACCCCTGTAGTCTGGCCGTGCACCTGCGGGCTTGCCTGTAAGTTCCGACGCTGTAGCTCTTGGGTGGCTGCATGGTGAGTCCGCAGTGTGAAAAAAGCGGTCGGCTGACGGCACGCGCTTCGGAGGACAGCGTGTGTTCGTCTTCGCCCTCCCGAGTCAGCGCAGGGGTGGTAGCGGTGAGCTAAGCCTAAAAATAATTGGCCATTCCAAATTGGGAGAAAATAATCAAAAATAATTGGCAACGACTACATTTTTATAATAAAAAAAGATTACTGTATTATATAATATTAGACCAAAATATACAAATAACCGTTGCCTTTTCTGTACAGTTTGAATATTTTAAACAACTTTTGTCAAAATGAGACCAAGGACCAAGTTGACATGTTATGGTTATCAATTCTACATACGTTACATAGATATGAAAAAAAGAAATACAAGAAAAATTTACCAAGCCTCTCTTATCATCTTTCTATAAGCAGTGAAGTAGGACCCCTCTGAGGACCCCAACATTGTAGCTGTCTTTTTAAATTCCTTACTTAAATTGGCGAAATCCATAAACTGTGACCATGCGTGACATGATATTTTCAGAATTAAAATGCATTCATTTCTAATTTGACATTTATTTTTATGTTTTGATTATTTGTTATTTAAATAGATACAACTGTTTATTATCAGGGAAGCTGAAGTGCTTTACAACTTGCAGAAATATTTGTTGTTGGTGAGATTTTGAAATTTTGGGACTTTAGCTTGGGACACTCTATTTTAACCATGTTACTGACTTAAGTGTAAATTTCTATGAATTACAATTGTTTTTTTTTTCAAAATATTATTGATAATTTGTAGTAAATTGATCCTACTTTAAAATATAAACATTTAATTAAATGTCAATTTAGGATGTAATTGAAAAAAAAAATACTTAAATGCTGAGGACAGCAAAAGCCCCGATTTTCTGAAATCACTGAATTATTCTTTTCATTGTTAACATCCTGACAACTTTTTGTTTCAAAGGTCTTTTCAAAATGGCCTCTCTAGTACACTGATAGTGGAAGGATTATTACCCACATTGTCAAACAGGGAACACAGCGATAACGATCCATGATGTGGTACAGAACAGAAAAGCCAGAGCATTTGCAGGCTTGCTTTGTTAATGAGCAATGTAATGAGGAAGACACAGTCTGTGATTGAGATGAGAAGTGATACTGGTCAATGGTATGTGGTTTACAGTGAGAAAGAGCAATGCAATGAAGACACAGTCTGTGATTGAGATGAGAAGTGATCCTGGTCAATGGTATGTGGTTTACAGTGAGAAAGAGCAATGCAATGAAGACACAGTCTGTGATTGAGATGAGAAGTGATACTGGTCAATGATATGTGGTTTACAGTGAGAAAGGTAAATCAGTAGCTATGTTGTCCGAGGAGCTGGAATCAATTCATTAAATGATGTGACTCCACATAGTGTGAAACACTGCAATGGAAAAAAGGTGTGTGAGTGTTTTTTATCTCGTTTTTTACCAGGAGCTCAAACCCCATAGATTATCATTGAGGAGAGGAGCCTGTTTGTGAACACTATCGAGTCAAACCCCATAGATTATCATTGAGGAGAGGAGTCTGTTTGTGAATGCTATCGAGTCAAACCCCATAGATTATCATTGAGGAGAGGAGTCTGTTTGTGAATGCTATCGAGTCAAACCCCATAGATTATCATTGAGGAGAGGAGCCTGTTTGTGAACACTATCGAGTCAAACCCCATAGATTATCATTGAGGAGAGGAGCCTGTTTGTGAACGCTATCGAGTCAAACCCCATAGATTATCATTGAGGAGAGGAGTCTGTTTGTGAACGCTATCGAGTCAAATCCCATAGATTATCATTGAGCTGGAGAGGAGTCTGTTTGTGAATGCTATTGAGCTTCTGAGGTTAAGACTCAAGCCTGTTCACGGGTCCAGCACTAAACACCCTGTGCAGCTCTAATATTTACGACAAACTAGTATCTTTAATAGTTACAATCAGCACTTTAAACTAGTAGAGCTGAATAACTCTGAGCACTCTGTCAAGCTGCTTGCCTCTCTCTACGT
Organism: Acipenser ruthenus; assembly: GCF_902713425.1. NCBI lineage: Eukaryota > Metazoa > Chordata > Actinopteri > Acipenseriformes > Acipenseridae > Acipenser > Acipenser ruthenus. Next base: position 7,049,987 of record NC_081236.1, on the reverse strand, counting down.
AACAAAGACAGAATCACTGCTGTCTCCGCCCCTCCTCTCCACTCCTATTGGCTGGGCAGCTATAGAGCTTGCAGCCTAAATACAATGATGTTAATGTAAACATGTAAATCCAAAACTAAATGAGAAAATGTTACACCTCCTGGCTCCGGTTTGGGAAATACTAAACCCCCATTTTCAGTGATGTTTCAGGTTTCAGCATTTGTTTTGGGCACGCCCCTGATTTCTATTGGCTGCTCTCTGTCAGTCACACTGGCTACTCTTCAGAGGCGTGGAGTGATACACAGCAAACTTCATAACCTTGATAATGTCTGAATTATTATTATTATTATTATTCTGCAGTAGGCTATAGTAATCCTGTGCTGCACAGTTCATATGTGGTGATACTACAATGGAAACTGCAATCTAATTTAAAAAACAAGCATACAGTCAGAAATCCAGTTAAGTGATTGTTTGTACTCAGACAGAGGAATTTTGAAATTCAAAAGCCGTCCAGTTTTCATTTATACAGTGGCTTTCATGCTATGGGGCTAAATCCATGTTGTGGAAGATATGAAATTTACACCTGCTTACAGATGATGGGTTGTTGCAGTGCATGGGTTAGGGTTAGGGTTATAGAGAGAAGCTGGTTGAAATGGCTCTTCTCTCAAACCCTAACCTCTCCTTCTCTCTTCAAACCCTAACCCTAACCTCTCCTTCTCTCTTCTAACCCTAACCTCTCCTTCTTCAAACCCTAACCTCTCCTTCTCTCTCAAACCCTAACCTCTCCTTCTCTCTTCAAACCCTAACCCTAACCTCTCCTTCTCTCTTCAAACCCTAACCTCTCCTTCTCTCATCTAACCCTAACCTCTCCTTCTCTCTTCTCCCCTCCCTGTTTCTTTCAGTGTTCTCCTCTCCCTCAAACCCATCTCCCTTCCACGCTGTTCCACCCTCTGTCTCCTTCCCTCTCTGTCTCCCCTCCACTGTCCTTCTCTTCCACTCTCCTGTAATTTCAATGGGAATGCATATGCCAGGTTATCACTATTTAGTATTAGTGTCTGTGTTACACTTTTACACATATCTACAGAACCGTATCCACTTGTGTTAAAAATTGACTGTTAGCTGAAGAAAAAAAACACAGAAACATTTGATTACTATTTATTTTTAATTTTCCAGAATAGTCTTTAAATCACTCATGAGCTCCAGTTCTGTGAAAAGGATCATGTGTTGGTTTGTTTTGAGGCATGTCTGAACCAGGTACACATTCTTTCACTGGCAGACAGTGTGTGGGCGTGTTCCTCAAGGGCTGTTTCTCAGGTAACGGTGCACTAAAACCAGGAATTGTACGTTAGCTTTAGACAGGCTACTTCAGGCTAGAAAGCTGCTCAAACAGATGGGAGGTTCTTTACAGAGTGTGTAAATCTTTAGAATACACTTCTCATATCTAAACTCAGCTGTACTGATGCGGTTTAAAAAGCTGTTTCTATTTATTCTTAAAGAGCTGAACTGAAGCACGAAGACAGAGTGCAGGTGAAAGTGAAAGCAGGTAAGCAGACTCTAAATCTGTGTGTTTAAAGTTACAATAGCTAATAGAACAGCTCTCTTCAACAGTAAGTAGCGTGGTTCTGAAAAATCTAGCGTAACCCATCCCTGCGTGCTGCTACAGCTCTTTAAATACGTACCTGTAATTCAGTGATTTCAGAAAATTGGGACTTTTTGGCTTTTTTTCAATGCAGTGTCTAGTGTTTGGTCCCAAAATGTTTTACTACCCCTCGAGTACATGGAACTGAAGCTGCCAAGCTCCCACCAAGTTTGTGTTGCTATGGCAACAAGATAAACATTGTGGTCCCTCAAGAAATGTCAACTTGGTCACGCAAAAACATTTTAAAAAAATGTAAATACAAATTATTATTCAAACCATTTTTACAATGTTTGTGAAGACTTTACCATCTCATCTTGTTAATGATGCAAAAAAATATTATATTTTTTCTATTTTCTGTCTAGAAAAGTACACAATTAATTAAATGGAGACGAGTATAATACATTGGTATTTTTTGTTTGATTTTACAAAAATAATATATTTTTCAAGATATTTTTTTAAAAACTATGCTACTGATGATCTTTAGTATAGTGGATAAACAGAACATTGAACAATTAAAAAATGTTGAGCAGTTTTATTTTTATTTTGCAATTTAATCTTGTGGCAATACCGTGACCAAGATGACAAGAATACGAACTGACTAGTGACTAGTATTCTTTGAAATTGTTTAATGATTTTTAAATAAACAATATAGAATTAAAAAAACATGAAAATATGTATTTATCAAATAGAATATTTAAAATGTAACGGTATGAACAAGTGCAATATTTCAACAAGAACAAAAATAAAACATCAAGTGCAATATGTCAACAAGAAACATATAAAACAATCTAATACATATTGATATTTTATCAAAATCAAAACTGTTAACAATAATTACACAATGCAAAAAAGAATTTAACTTTTCAAGTATTATTTCAAATTAACATTAAAATATTATAGGGTAATAACTTTCATAATGTAATAAAACTGATTAATGTGGGCTTCCGAGTGGCGCATCCAGTAAAGGCGCTCCGTGTGGAGTGCAGGATGTGCCCTATAGTCTTGACGTCGCAAGTTCGAGTCCAGGCTATTCCTCTGCCGACCGAGGACTGGAGCTTCCAGGGGGAGGTGCTCAATTGGCCGAGCGTCGCCCGGGGAGAGGGGAGGGAGGGAGGGTTAGGTCGGACAGGATGTCCTCGGCTCACCGCACACCAGCGACCCCTGTAGTCTGGCCGTGCACCTGCGGGCTTGCCTGTAAGTTCCGACGCTGTAGCTCTTGGGTGGCTGCATGGTGAGTCCGCAGTGTGAAAAAAGCGGTCGGCTGACGGCACGCGCTTCGGAGGACAGCGTGTGTTCGTCTTCGCCCTCCCGAGTCAGCGCAGGGGTGGTAGCGGTGAGCTAAGCCTAAAAATAATTGGCCATTCCAAATTGGGAGAAAATAATCAAAAATAATTGGCAACGACTACATTTTTATAATAAAAAAAGATTACTGTATTATATAATATTAGACCAAAATATACAAATAACCGTTGCCTTTTCTGTACAGTTTGAATATTTTAAACAACTTTTGTCAAAATGAGACCAAGGACCAAGTTGACATGTTATGGTTATCAATTCTACATACGTTACATAGATATGAAAAAAAGAAATACAAGAAAAATTTACCAAGCCTCTCTTATCATCTTTCTATAAGCAGTGAAGTAGGACCCCTCTGAGGACCCCAACATTGTAGCTGTCTTTTTAAATTCCTTACTTAAATTGGCGAAATCCATAAACTGTGACCATGCGTGACATGATATTTTCAGAATTAAAATGCATTCATTTCTAATTTGACATTTATTTTTATGTTTTGATTATTTGTTATTTAAATAGATACAACTGTTTATTATCAGGGAAGCTGAAGTGCTTTACAACTTGCAGAAATATTTGTTGTTGGTGAGATTTTGAAATTTTGGGACTTTAGCTTGGGACACTCTATTTTAACCATGTTACTGACTTAAGTGTAAATTTCTATGAATTACAATTGTTTTTTTTTTCAAAATATTATTGATAATTTGTAGTAAATTGATCCTACTTTAAAATATAAACATTTAATTAAATGTCAATTTAGGATGTAATTGAAAAAAAAAATACTTAAATGCTGAGGACAGCAAAAGCCCCGATTTTCTGAAATCACTGAATTATTCTTTTCATTGTTAACATCCTGACAACTTTTTGTTTCAAAGGTCTTTTCAAAATGGCCTCTCTAGTACACTGATAGTGGAAGGATTATTACCCACATTGTCAAACAGGGAACACAGCGATAACGATCCATGATGTGGTACAGAACAGAAAAGCCAGAGCATTTGCAGGCTTGCTTTGTTAATGAGCAATGTAATGAGGAAGACACAGTCTGTGATTGAGATGAGAAGTGATACTGGTCAATGGTATGTGGTTTACAGTGAGAAAGAGCAATGCAATGAAGACACAGTCTGTGATTGAGATGAGAAGTGAAAGGTTTTTTATCTATTTTTTACCAGGAGCTCAAATTATCATTGAGGTGAGGAGCCTGTTTGTGAACGCTATCGAGTCAAACCCCATAGATTATCATTGAGGAGAGGAGTCTGTTTGTGAACGCTATCGAGTCAAACCCCATAGATTATCATTGAGGAGAGGATCCTGTTTGTGAACGCTATCGAGTCAAATCCCATAGATTATCATTGAGGAGAGGAGCCTGTTTGTGAACGCTATCGAGCTTCTGAGGTTAAGACTCGAGTCTGTTCACAGGTCCAGCACTAAACACCCTGTGCAGCTCAAATATTTATGACAAACTAGAATCTTTAATAATTTCAATCAGCACTTTAAACTAGTAGAGCTGAATAACTCTGAGCACTCTGTCAAGCTGCTTGCCTCTCTCTACGTAACAAAGACAGAATCACTGCTGTCTCCGCCCCTCCTCTCCACTCCTATTGGCTGGGCAGCTATAGAGCTTGCAGCCTAAATACAATGATGTTAATGTAAACATGTAAATTGAAAACTAAATGAGAAAATGTTACACCTCCTGGCTCCGGTTTGGGAAATACTAAACCCCCATTTTCAGTGATGTTTCAGGTTTCAGCATTTGTTTTGGGCACGCCCCTGATTTCTATTGGCTGCTCTCTGTCAGTCACACTGGCTACTCTTCAGAGGCGTGGAGTGATACACAGCAAACTTCATAACCTTGATAATGTCTGAATTATTATTATTATTATTATTATTCTGCAGTAGGCTATAGTAATCCTGTGCTGCACAGTTCATATGTGGTGATACTACAATGGAAACTGCAATCTAATTTAAAAAACAAGCATACAGTCAGAAATCCAGTTAAGTGATTGTTTGTACTCAGACAGAGGAATTTTGAAATTCAAAAGCCGTCCAGTTTTCATTTATACAGTGGCTTTCATGCTATGGGGCTAAATCCATGTTGTGGAAGATATGAAATTTACACCTGCTTACAGATGATGGGTTGTTGCAGTGCATGGGTTAGGGTTATAGAGAGAAGCTGGTTGAAATGGCTCTTCTCTCTAACCCTAACCTCTCCTTCTCTCTTCTAACCCTAACCTCTCCTTCTCTCTTCTAACCCTAACCTCTCCTTCTCTCTTCTAACCCTAACCCTAACCTCTCCTTCTCTCTTCTAACCCTAACCTCTCCTTCTCTCTTCTCCCCTCCCTGTTTCTTTCAGTGTTCTCTTCTCCCTCAAACCCATCTCCCTTCCACGCTCTTCCACCCTCTGTCTCCTTCCCCCTAAACTAATGCCAGCGGGCAGGACAAGCAGCACTCGAGGCCACCTTCCCCCTGGACAAGATACGGTGCAAGGAGGAGGCAGGGGAGGAGGGGACCAAACAAACACTGAACGATGAGGGAGGAGGGGACCAAACAAACACTGAACAATGAGAGAGGAGGGGACCAAACAAACACTGAACGATGAGGGAGGAGGGGACCAAACAAACACTGAACGATGAGGGAGGAGGGGACCAAACAAACACTGAACGATGAGGGAGGAGGAGACCAAACAAACACTGAACGATGAGGGAGGAGGGGACCAAACAAACACTGAACGATGAGGGAGGAGGGGACCAAACAAACACTGAACGATGAGGGAGGAGGGGATCAAACAAACACTGAACGATGAGGGAGTAGGGGACCAAACAAACACTGAACGATGAGGGAGGAGGGGATCAAACAAACACTGAACGATGAGGGAGGAGGAGACCAAACAAACACTGAACGATGAGGGAGGAGGGGACCAAACAAACACTGAACGATGAGGGAGGAGGGGATCAAACAAACACTGAACGATGAGGGAGGAGAGGACCAAACAAACACTGAACGGTGAGGGAGGAGGGGACCAAACAAACACTGAACGATGAGGGAGGAGGAGACCAAACAAACAAACACTGAACGATGAGGGAGGAGGGGACCAAACAAACACTGAACGATGAGGGAGGAGGGGATCAAACAAACACTGAACGATGAGGGAGGAGGAGACCAAACAAACACTGAACGATGAGGGAGGAGGGGACCAAACAAACACTGAACGATGAGGGAGGAGGGGATCAAACAAACACTGAACGATGAGGGAGGAGAGGACCAAACAAACACTGAACGATGAGGGAGGAGGGGACCAAACAAACACTGAACGGTGAGGGAGGAGGGGACCAAACAAACACTGAACGATGAGGGAGGAGGAGACCAAACAAACAAACACTGAACGATGAGGGAGGAGGGGACCAAACAAACACTGAATGATGAGGGAGGAGGGGATCAAACAAACACTGAACGATGAGGGAGGAGGGGACCAAACAAACACTGAACGATGAGGGAGGAGGGGACCAAACAAACACTGAACGATGAGGGAGGAGGAGACCAAACAAACACTGAACCATGAGGGAGGAGGGGACCAAACAAACACTGAACGATGAGGGAGGAGGGGACCAAACAAACACTGAACGATGAGGGAGGAGGGGACCAAACAAACACTGAACGATGAGGGAGGAGGGGACCAAACAAACACTGAACGACGAGGGAGGAGGGGACCAAACAAACACTGAACGACGAGGGAGGAGGGGACCAAACAAACACTGAACGATGAGGGAGGAGGGGACCAAACAAACACTGAACGACGAGGGAGGAGGGGACCAAACAAACACTGAACGATGAGGGAGGAGAGGACCAAACAAACACTGAACGATGAGGGAGGAGGAGACCAAACAAACACTGAACGATGAGGGAGGAGAGGACCAAACAAACACTGAACGATGAGGGAGGAGGGGACCAAACAAACACTGAACGATGAGGGAGGAGGGGACCAAACAAACACTGAACGATGAGAGAGGAGGGGACCAAACAAACACTGAACGATGAGGGAGGAGGGGATCAAACAAACACTGAACGATGAGAGAGGAGGGGATCAAACAAACACTGAACGATGAGGGAGGAGGGGACCAAACAAACACTGAACGATGAGGGCGAAGATGAAAGAGGGTATTTATATGGTTTGATGAATGATAAGGGCGTAGATGATAGAGGGTATTTATATAGTTCCATGATTACATATTTGATGAGGGGGCGGATTCAGAAATACAATTCCAAACAAATTTCCAACACAAAAGTAATGAGTTCTGAGTAAAAATTAAGAAATTCATTTAGAATGTTGTCTTTCAGTGTATTTAAAAAACATTAGGAAGTGTTTTAGTTCTACCTAAATATATGAGAAATCTAATATTTATACCTTTAGAGTTGTGCATATCTAGAGAACATCTTTCCTGTTGTGTTGAAGCTCACTGAAGACCTTCTTTAGCACAGCAAGTTATTGATCGTATCATAATCTCTCGGCAGATGGAGGCTGTTTTTCTGTCTGTCTGTCACACTGGTCCTTAAAAAGATCCTTCTTTATCACAAATCAAGAGGATCAGAATCTGGGGCTTGTGGAGGCTCCCTGTTTATCTGTCTCTATCAAAGTGTTTGCATGCACTGTCTCTGAGGAGCACTGATTCACTGTGATGAAACTGGACATGATGGAGCACATGCTAAAGAGTATCACACTGTCAGTATATGAAGGCATCTGTCCCTCTGTTTGCTTGTGCACACAGTGGATAAGGGTGTGGTGATTCAAGAGTAACAGGCTGTCAGTATATGAAGGCATCTATCCCTTGATTGGCTAGCAGCACATGCGTGTGTAAATATTTCAGTACAAGCCTACATTCTGGTCTGGTCAATGCTTGTATACAGTGTGGATGTTTTATAAGTGTAAGTGACGCTGAGTGTTTCAGCCACACAGGAAGGGTTTTGTGTTGAGAAATACAGTAAGGTAGTGTTGTGTGTTATTACCTTATTTTCTCAACAGTATGAATCACAGTGGACAGGAATCCGCAGATATCTCCGCAGTAAAAAGCCACGTCTGTTGCACACTGTGGAGGTTAACATTGAAGGAAACTAACTGTCGGAGTAATATTTGGGCATGTGGTTAAAAAGTTGTTACAAATGTGTTCATGGTTCTACATGTGGGTAGATATTTGTTGCAGTTAGAGGTATGTCACATGTGGTTAATTGTTACGATTGTGGTTTTGAACAGACATCTCTTAAACTCCTTGACTTTTACTATTGTATATGTTTTGTATATGATTATAAATGATGGCTTTGCTAATCTGAGGGTCTCTCCCTGGTCTATACTGTAATAAGAGAGGGATTCAGGTATATCATTGGTAAAAGGAATGCAGCAGTATGGAGTAGTGGTTAGGGCTCTGGACTCTTGACCGGAGGGTTGTGGGTTCAATCCCAGGTGGGGGGGACACTGCTGTTGTACCCTTGAGCAAGGTACTTTACCTAGATTGCTCCAGTAAAAACCCAACTGTATAAATGGGTAATTGTATGTAAAAATAATGTGATATCTTGTAACAATTGTAAGTCGCCCTGGATAAGGGCGTCTGCTAAGAAATAAATAATAATAATATCTGTCTGTCTGAGCCACCAAGCCCCAAAGAGACAGACAGATAGGGCTCCTGAAAGAGGAAGTAAAAGCATTCAGGTATATTTGCCAGGTGTTCACTTTTGTATGTGATAGAAACATTCCGTTTCTACAACTATGACCAAAAGTTGTGCATCACCCTATAGAATTAACACATTTTGTTCCATAAAGTGTTCAAATTGTCTCAATCCTAGGTGATGCAAAACTTTTGGCCATACCTGCACACCCTGTGTCTCAATACTGCTGTATTACTATAGAGTGTAGTGCACACCCTGTGTCTCAATACTGCTCTATTACTGTAGAGTGTAGTGCACACCCTGTGTCTCAATACTGCTGTATTACTATAGAGTGTAGTGCACACCCTGTGTCTCAATACTGCTCTATTACTGTAGAGTGTAGTGCACACCCTGTGTCTCAATACTGCTGTATTACTATAGAGTGTAGTGCACACCCTGTGTCTCAATACTGCTCTATTACTGTAGAGTGTAGTGCACACCCTGTGTCTCAATACTGCTCTATTACTGTAGAGTGTAGTGCACACCCTGTGTCTCCATACTGCTCTATTCTGGCGTTCTCTGTCTGTCACAACATATACATTATTATCTGGTTCATATACATTGTATTGCACCTCAGAATGTGCCTGTCTGACTCTGTATGTATGTAGCAGTCTGCTCTGGGAGTGCAGTGCTGTACAGAACTTGCCTGTGCTGATCCTACATTGTGTTAGCTCAGTGGGTCACAGTGTGCACATCTAGTTGTGTCACTCAGCTTTAACTAAGAGATCTTTATTGTTATTTTCTAGGAGAATGAAGATGAGATTCCTGGGGAGGACCTGTCTTATTGTCTTGAGTTTGCTACCAGCTGTTTCTACACAGAGAGGTGAGAGGGACTGTAGAAATGAAACTGATGAAGAGACACATCCCTAATGCTACCCTGAATATATTTCAACAGGACAGATCCACTGAGATGCAATATTTCATTTTCAGTGTGTTTAGTGTCTCTGTATAGATATATAGCATTGAGCTCAAATAACTTACAGGTGGAGCACCAACCCTACTTATAAAATCTTTCAAATATTTATTCTATTAAATGCTTTCTTTTAAGAAACTTTTTATTGCCTGACCTTGTCTTTTCTTTCTCAGGTGGATGGCGTGTCGTTGGCTCTGATCAGCCTGTCATTGCTGAGGCTGGTTATGATGTCATCCTGCCCTGTCACATTTCACCCAGAGTCAGTGCTGTGGACATGGAAGTGAGGTGGTTCAGGGACAGATTCGACAGACCTGTTCATTTATATCAGAACCAAAATGATCGGCTCAGCAGACAGGACTGTGACTACCAGGGCCGCACTGCTCTCTCTCCCTCTGCACTGCAGACAGGCGATATCTCTCTAAATCTGAGAAACCTACGACTCTCTGACCGGGGCGTCTATACCTGCTCAGCTGATGATGGAAGATGGGCTGAAGACGGACAGACTGAACTGATAGTTACAGGTAGTGTTTTAAACAGAAGTGTGGGATTCAAATTGAAGGAACTTTAAGATTAGATAATTCTCCAGTTAGACCCACGTAGAATAACATCACCAGTTCTGGTCACTTTATTACAGAAATGAATACCTAATAATGTACATGATTTCCATGAGAGTAGATGTTAAAACTTAATGTTGATTTGAACTCGGCTCTCGCCAAGATAAGCACCAACTAAGACGTAGCTTTACAGTAAACTAATGTGATCCATATGTCTCCATCCATTTGCGCTTCCTTCTATATGATGATGTAGATATCCTTCTGTCTGGTGTTAATGGCTGAAGTGTAATGCTGGCTCCAGGGATCAGCTTATTTTGCCTCCCTGGCGCATCAGCACACACAACGGCTGCGATGCTGGCTCCGGGGATCAACCACAGTGCGGCCTCCCCAGCGCATCAGCATGACAACCGTCTGGATTGAGCTAAGTAGGGTACATCTCTGGGGTCTTCAAGTGGGCACCTTCCATCCTCGGTGTTTCGTTGACTAGCCCACGACACCTCAAGGGGGCTTGACGGTGATTCTGGCGTCCCAGCATCACCCCCCTCCGTCCCCCACTCAACTCAGCCCAGCTTACTTACCTGTACATCAGAATTTCTATCTTTCTATTCTGCTTGAGATCCCCAACCAGAATCTTTCCGTCTCAACCACAGCCAGTTGCTGCTCCTCTCTGCTGCTTCAGATAAGTTCTTCACTGTGCGGCGCAACTCTTGGCCACTGAATCAGACATCTCTGAGAAACCTGGTTGTAGAGTGTGCCACAAATCCTCAACAACCCACCTCCACTGGGTAAACCTGGACTCTCCATCCTCGCTGTTCTGCTTCAGTGGCTAGTTGAGCATACCGCAGTTTCTTCCTCTTATATGCCTCATCTACAGCATCCTCCCATGGCACTGTTAACAAGGCATGCTGATCCAGACCACAAGACAATATCTGGTCGAAGGTTAGTGGTGGAAATCTCAGCCGTTGACCAACATCTGCCAGCATTTTCCAGTATCTAGCAGCTTCCAGTGGTCCTGGGCGAGGATTGGTTTTAACACCTTTTCTTGGTGGTTGCTCTCCTGGGTGGAGGAATGTTGTCTTTTGTGTGTAATGTTTTGATGGAACAGGTGGCAACTTATTGGTCATGTTACGCTTGTCTTCCAATGCTAAGGCCAAACATCGCAGCACCTGGTCATGCGCCAAGTAAACCGTCCTTGGCTAAGAGCCACCTTACATCCTGTCAAAATGTGCCTTAATGTTGCAGGTGATGAACACAAAGGACATGAGGGATCCTCTCCTACCCAGAGGTTTAGGTTCTGTGGTGATGGGAGAACATCATATGTTGATCTGATGAGGAAACTGATCCTGCTGTGTTCCATTGTCCATAGGTCTTGCCAGCCGATCTTGCGTGTTCCACACTCTCCCATCTCATCCATTCTCGCTGCTTGGCCTGGGAAACGGCCTTTACGTACCTCATCCTCTCCTCCTGCTTTTGCACCTCGTTGACTACCAGCTTCCTCCGTTGAGCTGAAACTGCCTTGTGCCATGTAGGAGGAGCTGAACTGAGACCACGACCACCTCTTCCATGTTGAACTTACCCCATAGTATCACTGATTCGAAGGGCAGCCTTTACATCTTCCATGGCTTTCTTTGCCACCCACTTTCTTCTAGTTTTCAACACAGGTGCTGCCTCCCTTACGTAATTTGTCGCGTGACTCTACTAATGTCACTTCCAGTCTGACCTTGGCGCACTTAAACTCCTCGGTTAGAGCGGAGACTGGTAGCTGCAGTATTCCTTTACCATAAAGTCCCACTGTGCTGAGGCAGCGTGGAACTCCCAACCATTTCCTGATGAATGAACTGATTAAAGTTTCCAGCTTCTCTACTGTTGTCAAAGAAACCTCATACACAGTCAGTGGCCACAGCAGCCTTGGCAGTAGACCAAACTGAAAGCACCAGAGTTTTAGTTTGCCTGGTAAAGCGCTGCTGTCTATGCTCTTCAACCCTTCCACTGCTTGTTGTCTAACTTCTCCCACATGAACCGTGTCCTTTAGATCCCCGTCATACCATCTCCCAAGGCTCTTCACTGGCTTCTCAGACACTGTTATTGCCTCACCATTAATGTAGAACCTTTCATCTACTACTACTTTACCTTAATTATAGAGATGCTCCTTGATTTAGTGGGCTTGAATTGCATTCGTGCCCATTCAATTTTATTGGTTAATTTGCCCAATAACCGATTAGTGCAGGCTACTGTTGTAGTCATGGTTGTCATGTCATCCATGTATGCTCGAATTGGTGGTAGTCGCATTCCAGAAGCCAAGCGCTCTCCTCCTACTACCCATTTTGATGCCTTAATGATTACTTCCATTGCCATGGTAAAAGCCAGTGGAGAAATGGTGCATCCTGCCTTTATTCCAACTTCTAGGCATTGCCATGTAGTGCTGAATTCTGAAGTTGGAAAAACTAAATTGCAAATCCAAATATCTCTCCAGCTCAAACTTAGATGCTTTTATTGTGCCATTCTTCTCACTGGTGAATAACTTCTTTACAAATTTGAATGGGTCTTTTATAAAAGTTAGCTCTCGCACGCTCCTTCTTTTTGTAGCGTTTCCGTAGGCGCTCAGCTCTGCGCAGTGTTGCAAGCTTATCTTTTATGACCCTTTGTAAGAGATTGAGTCCCTCCTTCTGACTTTGTTCTGCTCTTCTCCATTGCTTCCTCAGCTGTCTCCTTTCTCTAACTAAGCGTTCAATCTCCTGCTGCCGTCTAGACTTTCCATGGATTAGTTTACTTTTTTCCTTCCTTTTTTCAACTCCAAACCCCTCGCTTCCATATGCGTAGATGATGTCCCCAAATTTATCCAGTTTCTTTTCAACTGTTCCACTTAACCTTTCCATGCAAAGCAGAGATCTGTGTTTACTGTGTCCCATGCAGTTTTCTCACAAGCTCTTGGCCATTTAACTCCAGGCTTGTGCCCGTTGAGGTTCTTTTCTCTCTTATGCTGGTTCGTCTGACCGGGTTCACAAGGATCATTAGGTTCATCACTAACTGTGTCCATGCAAGTCCTCCTCATGTCTATGACAGGGGTGCTGATATCCTGCAAACTGTGGTTTGCTTCCTGTTGCTGGATTTCATTCGGCTGACTTGACTGACTTCGTAAGAAACACTGATCAATGTGAGGCCCTTGGAGTAGTATTAGCTAGTATAAGCTCTGAGGACATAATAGATCCATCTAGAGAGGGACTGTAGAAATGAAATTGATGAAGAGACAACCTGCTATTTGTTTTTTTATTACATTTATATAGCGTTTTTCATACAAAGTATCACAAAGCACTGTACAGTACATAAAAAGCATTTACATTTATACAAGATCCCCAGGCATGTCACACACACAACTGCTACATATTAAATAGTAAATTTTAAAAACCGTATGTAACAGGGGAGATCTGGACTGACTGTGTAGAGGTACGGGGAACCCTGACCAACCCCAATCTATAGGCACAACTGGGTGTAGGACGGAGACCTGTGCTGACCGGCTTAGCGGCAGTGGGGGCACTGTATAAGCAGAACTTTTGTTTGTAGTTTTATTACTGTGTTTTCCCTTTTTCTTTCTCCTTCTGTTTTCATTATTATTTCTGAGCACTTGAAGGTGCACGGTTTGGGATACCTGTGTTGGAAATCCTGTGGTCCTGGTTTACTGTCGGCAGTATCCTGACCATGGACAACAGCGCCCTCTGCGGGCTAAACTAAATAAAAAATAAATAAGTAAAATAAATAAATCTGGGCACCTGTGCGGTGTTGGCAAATAACATCTTCTGTCTCCCGTGTCAGTGAATACCCCCACCCTTCCACACAGTATATAAAAAATAATAATGTTAAAAAGCAGAAATTTTCCAGTAAAGGTTCTCCGCGTGGAGTGCAGTATGCGCCTTATAGCCTGGAGGTTTCAGGTTTGAATCCAGGCTATTCTATTGCCAACCGTAGATGGGAGCTCCCAAGGGGCAGCACACAACAGGCCGAGCGTTGCCCGGGGGGCAGGGCTTAGTTTGGCCAGAGTGTCATCGGCTCAACACGCACCATCAACCCCCTGTAGACTGGCTGAGCGCCTGCAGCTTTGCCTGTAAGCAGCCCAGAGCTCCGTTGTCCTCTAACGCTGTAGCTCTGAGGTGGCTGCACGGTGAGTCTTCAGTGTGTAAATAAGCAGTCGGCTTACGGCACACGCTTTGGAGGACAGCGTGTGCTCGTCTTCGCCCTCTCGAGTCAGCGGGGAGCTGAGCTTAAAAATAATTGGATTTGCCAAATTGGGAGAAAATAATAAAATATTTGGCAACGACTAAATTAAAAAAAAAGTATAAACTGTAGCAGTCCCAACTTCCCTGACAAAAAAAGAAGGGCATTTGATAATTCAGGGGCTCTGCATGAAAAAGCCCTTCCTCCTATGGTGATTTTGTTGACCCTAGGAATAACCAACAGCCCCAAATCCTGTGATCTCAGAGTGTGCTTTAACATGAAGATAATTCAACAGGACAGATCCACTGAGATGCAATATTTAATTGTCAGTGTGTTTAGTGTCGCTGTATGGATGTATAGCATTGAGCTCAAATAACTTACAGGAAGAGCACCAACCAGCTTTCAAACATTTATTGTATTAAAGATGCTGTTTTAAGAAACAGTTCTTTTTTAATGGCATGTAAGGTTAGCCAAGTGGTCTTGTAGATGTTCAATACAGGAAAGCAGGATGTGAACACAAGTTAGGTTTGCAACCCTAAAATCTGTTATTTTTTAAGCAAATAGAATAAAACAAAACTCAAAATCAAAACTTTTAAAGTAAATAAATATAACTATGTACAGCTCAAAAAAAACACTTCTGAGTGCAGGATGAATTATGTCTTCTTTAAACAAAACCAGCATGTAGACTTAGTCAGGGCTAGAACACACTTCCCTAGCCTCTCTCTTCCTTAGCTTAGTCACTTAACCTCCTTGTGCTCCGTCTTTCGAGTGAGACGTAATTGTAAGTGACTCTGCAGCTGATGCATAGTTCACACACCCTAGTCTCTGTAAGTTGCCTTGGATAAAGGTGTCTGCTAAATAAGCAAATAATAAAATAATTAATAAATGAGCTCCTCTTCTCTCCAACCTCCCCCTTTTATACCTGAACTTGGGTAACTCTTCCCCTTGGAACCAACCAAGAGTTGGGTGTTTTTTTTAATATCTACTAAACTTCTCAATTTAAATACAAATAAATAATAGTAAACAAATAAACAATTCAAAATTATAATGCAAAGCAAAAATAAATCCAAAATCTAAAACTTGGTCTTTCAAAAACCCATAAAACCCCTACCTTAATTAGGTAGCCCTGTCTGCCTTCTATAAGAAGACATACAGTAAACTAATTTTACCTGCACCCTCTATACAGGACTTGCGGTAACCCAGAGATCATATTATGCCCCTCTGCCAAAATGGCATCTCTCTACAGCAGCAGCAGCACTGTCACCCCCCATTCAGTGCTGGTGTAATCACCAATAAAAAACTTTTACAAACAAAAGGTGGGTCATTTTCTTTTCTTGGCTTGCTGCTCCCACCTCCACCAGCAGATGGTGAATACCTACTGGTTCCGCCTCCACCGCCATGGGAGGACTGCTTGCTGCTCCCACCTCCACCACCAGAGGGAGAACAGCAGGAGCTGCCTCTCCCACCACCAGCAGAGGGTGAATGCCTGCTAGGTCCACTTCCACCAGCAGAGGGTAAATGCTTGCTGGGTCCACTTCCACCAGCAGAGGGTGAATTCCTGCTGGTATCACTTCCCCCACCGTCACCATCATGAGGAGAGGAGCCGGAGCTGCCTCTGCCTCCACCATCACCAGGGGGAGAGGATCAGGAGCTGCCTCTCCCTTCACCAGGACGTGATGCTGGCATTCCTCAGCAGCCATTTCATAGTCTGCTGAGAGGAGCACAGCAGAAAACAGCCCGGCCGTAGCGACCACGAAGAGGGCCACAGTGGCCAACCACAGCACTAAGACTGGTCCTGAATCCAGCACCGCCCAAGGATGCCTGCCTCACTTTGCCCAAGGTTGCCTGCTGCTCCGCATCGCCTGGGGTTGACTGATGCTCCGCATTTCGTGTGGAGCGACCAGTTACAGGGTACAAAGGAGAAGTGGTTCTCCCGCTGCTGCCTCTGTGGCCAGGGGCTCCCCTCCCGAGTTCGCCTCTCGGGTCCGCTGCTGCCTTCGCCGGGGGTCGCCGCCGGCTCTGCTTTGCTGGGGGTCGCCGCCAGCTCTAACTTGCCTGGGGTCGCAGCAGGAAGTGCTGTGGCCAGAGCCCCATGGGGGGGGGGAGCTGCCGGCTACAAAGAAGGAGGAGGTCGGGGGACCACCTGCCCCCACAGCCTTTCCGCTGCCAGGACTGCCTCGACTGAATGAGTCAGCCTGGGAGCTGTCCGCAAGTCTGCGGACAGCATTGCCTCTGGCAGTTTTTCCGCTGCCATGGGTACAACGAGATAAAGCAGCATTTCCACTGCCAGGACTGGCTCCTCCAGCCAGGGGTGTTGGATTGCGAAGAGGACGTCCCACCATGGCCGCCCCCGTGGACCATTGCTGCCCCTGTTTCTGGGCCGGACATACGACCGGAACTTTGAGACTAAGGGAGAGGAGGCCATTGAGGCCATGTGTGCTGCGCACAAGGGGGGGATATATGACAATGTGCCCCACCCCTGTGTGCATTTGTGTGTTGTGTTAATATTGGTGTATTGTAGTTGATACACAGGATATAATGTGGGTAATGAGCACAAGTGTTTAAAATGTATAATTGTATTTAGACACGAGGGTGGCACAAATCACTTCACAAATTAAGTGTATTGATATGTGAGCATGATAATAATTAATTGGTAATTGAATCCCAGCACAATTATATATATATAGATGCACGAAGCACTCACTCGGGGTTGTCTGTTCGAGAGTGGAGAACGGGGGAGAGAGAAGGAGAAACCGTAAAAGAAAACAGCATCTCAGTTTCACTCACCAGTACTGCCTGTTTGTGTGTTTCTTTCTGGCCTGACGTCACCCCTACAGCCAGCGTGTTCACAGTATACAATCATTGTTTAAAAACAAAAGTGTCCACATTGGCTTAAGCCAGGCTATAGTTTTTATTTTGTTTACATGGCATGGGACTTGCACCATCATATTGCCTAACAGTTTTTTTTTTTTTTTTTTCTCAGGTGGAAGGGCTGTCGTTGGCTCTGATCAGCCTGTCATTGCTGAGGCTGGTTATGATGTCATCCTGCCCTGTCACATTTCACCCAGAGTCAGTGCTGTGGACATGGAAGTGAGGTGGTTCAGGGAGAGATTTGACAGACCTGTTCATTTATATCAGAACCAAAATGATCGGCTCAGCAGACAGGACAGTGACTACCAGGGCCGCACTGCTCTCTCTCCCTCTGCACTGCAGACAGGCGATATCTCTCTAAATCTGAGAAACCTACGACTCTCTGACCAGGGCGTCTATACCTGCTCAGCTGATGATGGAAGATGGGCTGAAGACGGACAGACTGAACTGATAGTTACAGGTAGTGTTTTAAACAGAAGTGTGGGATACAAATTGAAGGAACTTTAATCTAAGATTAGCTAATTCTCTAGTTAGACCCCACATAGAATAATATCATCAATTCTAGTCACTTTATTACAGAAATGAATACCTAATAAGGTACAGAGGAGTTAAACCAACCATAGGACCTGATAGTATAAGCTCTGAGGACAGAATAGATGATTCTAGAGGGACTGTAGAAATGAAACTGATGAAGAGACAACCTCCTATTTGTAACATGACAATAATTCAACAGGACAGATCCACTGAGATGCAATATTTCATTTTCAGTGTGTTTAGTGTCTCTGTATAGATGTATAGCATTGAGTTCAAATAACTTACAAGATGAGCACCAACCCTACTTATAATAGCTTTCAAATATTTAATCTATTAAGATGCTGTTTTTAAGAAACTTTTTATTGCCTGACCTTGTCTTTTCTTTCTCAGGACGATGGCGTGTCGTTGGCTCTGATCAGCCTGTCATTGCTGAGGCTGGTGATGATGTCATCCTGCCCTGTCGCATTTCACCCAGAGTCAGTGCTGTGGACATGGAAGTGAGGTGGTTCAGGGAGAGATTCGACAGACCTGTTCATTTATATCAGAACCAAAAGTATCAGGTCAGCAAACAGGACAGACTTTATTGGCACCGCACTGCTCTCTCTCCCTCTGCACTGCAGACGGGTGATATCTCTCTGCATCTGAGAAACATCCAGCCCTCGGATAGAGGCGTCTATACTTGCTTAACTGATGATGGAAGATGGAATGAAGAAGGACAGACTGAAGTGATAGTTACAGGTAGTGTTTGCTACAGAAGTGTGGAATACAAATTGAAGGAACTTTGTCTAAGTTTATATCATTCTCCAGTTAGACCCAACATAGAATAATATACATCAATTATGGCCACATCATTACAGAAATAAGGTACAGAGGAGCTAGGCCAATCATAGGACCTGATAGTATAAGCTCTGAGGCCAGAATAGATCAGTCTAGAATAAAGGCATACAATTGAAGTTTAAAAACCAAAAAAGTTTAAAATGTCAAGTAGGGATTAGTACAGGATGAGAAAAGGCCATTTGGCCCACCTATGCTTGCTTTGGTGCCAGTGTGGTCCGTTTGCACTTAGGTTAGGAAAAACAAAAAAACCCTAAGCAGGTTAGTAGGGGAAATGAAACCTCTGGGAATCCATGGCTAAACGGACTGCCCTTCCTCCAGGCGGCCAGCTAAAAGTCTTATTGTTGTCACAGATAGGGGTATATACAATATTGTTCATGACTATTCCAGTCTTCCAGTCTAGACATCCAGTCTATTCTTGAAGGACACAGCTCTTTAACAGCTCTGTCTGGCAGCCAATGGTTCAATGGTTCACCACCCTTTCCCCTTTGTTCTCAATATGCCCTTCTTCATTTTCCACCTGTGGCCCCTGGTTCTGTTCTCTGTGACCTGTGAAAAATAATTCTCAGCAGTTACTTTGTTAAAACCTTGACAATTTTAAATATCTTGCCTCTGACTCTCCATTTTTCTAGGCTATACAGATTCATCTCTTTCAGTCTATTTTCATATGACATGCCCTTCAGTCCTGGAATCAATCATGTTGCTCTCCTCTGTACTCTGTCCAATGTCTCAATGTCTTTCTTATGATATGGGAACCAGAACTGTCAGTCTTTTCATTTTAAAGTAGAAGGCAAGGGGAGAATGGGAGTCCTCCCCCCACGCGGGTGCAAGTGGCAACGCCCCCCACCGAAAACGAATTTTAGGGTTTCATTTGTAGAACATTTAGTGTTTTTTAGTCAAGTTTGTATTTATTGTAAGAGATCCCTGTGTATTTACGTAATCGCCGTACAACACACACACTGAAAAAGTAGAGCAGGGGGCGGGTCTTACGTGGCGCGAAGTGAACGTTTCACAGAAAACAAAGTAAATATTTTGCGAGTGTAAATTTAACCTCTACCATCTAGAGTTATATTAGAAAGTGGATAAATGAAAACAAGTCTGCTAAATCTGATAACTGAATCATCTGATAAATGAAAACAAGTCATAAATCTGTATCGGAGACAAGCGGTGAGGAAGTTAACAGCCCTGATGAAAATCCTTCAGCCAGGTCAAACAACTTCCCCTCCCCATTTCCATTTAACTTGAACTTCCTAAAATGTGAATTTAGATAGTATTCTAAAAATAATGAACTTTAGTACCATGCCTATTTAAACATAGATAATGACAGTATGTGTTTATGCATATTTGTGTGTGTGTACTTTTTATCTGCATTTTGTGTGTAAATGTCAATAATATTGCTTGACCACAGTTTTATAGCTACTGATTATGCAGCAAAAGATTTGACCGGTACATCTTGTAGCTCATAGCGTGATATGTTTTTTGTTTAATAAAGACTTAATCAATACAACAAAGCACATAAAAATAAAATAATCAGCCTGTGGCAAAGTGGCTGCTGAGTAGAACAGGTGCAGAGGGGATGCAGTGCAGGAATAATCACAAATGGAAACTGTAATCTGATTTGGAAAAGGGATCTTTTATTTTTATAAAAATCCTCGTCTGGCGACCAAGCAATAATCCTCCGGCAATACACCCCTGGTGTAAAGCTCGGCAGGAAAATGATGATAATGATTTGCAAAACAAATAATAACACGTTATCCGCTCCCACAATAATACTAACATATTTTTGTATTAACTTAGCTCAACATAGCGACCCTCTCATTAAGCATGGCACCGCGACGCAACCAAAAGAAGCGCTTAGCCTATTAATTAATTGACCATTTACACCGTGCAAACGTTTCAGGCAGTGTTTGACTTTTTGTATAGTTTGTCTTCTACACTTTAGCCTGTGGTAAATAAAATCCAACCTGTTGATTTTTATTTGACTTTGTTGTTTTTTCTCAGCGTGTGGATCTAGGGGCTTGTGATTTGTGACCTACTGGAGCACCGCTTACTTCTGTTTTAGCGCAGTAAGAAAATATAGGCTGCCAGTAGATTGATAATAAAAAGGTAAATTGATCATTTACCTTTGATTAGTAAACATCTAAAAAAAACAATTCAAATGTGCACATATGTCGTATTTTTGAATTCGGGACACTCACTTCAAGACTAATGTATTTTTACCTGTGGAACTAAAGCTGTCAATATTCCGCCATCTTGTATGAAAAGTTACATGACAAGCAAGTGAATTCACAGACAAAAGACAATTACTAGCAGTGCTACAAACAAACAAAACACTCACAAATACTTTATCACAGTTCAAATGGGGATTCTCTCCCGGTCCTTCCAGTTCCGTATGTGCTCTGAAACCAAGCGAAGGAAAAGATTTACAATTCTATGGCCCCTTTATGCCATTATGCATGACTCCTAGGTAAATGATTGCAGCTGCCTTTACTGTCTGCAGCTGCTACATAGTTTACCTTCCGGGTCAATATATTCCTGCAACAGTCTCTTGCCTTCTTCCAGACTGACCGAGTTCCCGTCCCAGGAAAATAACTGTCAGGCCAGTCCGTCCAAAGACTTCCCCTTTCGCTGCTTAGCACCCTCACAGGTCGGGAGGGAGATTTACAACCAAAACTCATATTTCTGTCACACAATCATATTAATTAATTGCGCAATGTGAATATAATTTCCTGAATTAATTGTATATGCTAGGTTTCAGATCGATCAATGCATAAGACATGCATGTCAACAGTCCCTATGTGGTCTGGGCAGTCCCGATTTCCTAGCAAATGTCCCGCGTCCCGATGCATAGGAAGAAAATCCCGATATTTACACATAAAAAAAATATATATTCTGCACAGTAGAGTTAGTGAAACCCACATGCTGTGCTCTTTGTGCGGCTGACTCATCTGCTGATCACTAACTTATACAAAGGTAAGAACGCTTCATTATGTCTATTTTTACTGTCATGATGATCATGACAGTAAAAATAGACATGACCAGATTCAAATAACCACTCCCATTGTTTTACCGTAAATACCAAACGTGCAATACATTCATGAAACAATTAGCTATAAAGACTTGGCATTACACAGCGCCATCTAGTGACTTAAATACACAACTTTTAATAACTGGATTAATATGAAAACAACCTTTAAAAGACAATATTAGGAATATTAATGTTAGTAAGTGCTCAACACCACAATCTATCTGAAAACTAAACAGCATGTTACTTAAATTTTCGGAATCACCTCTGTTCTAAGTAAACCAATTAATCTTTTCAATTTCATCTGTGCAAAGTCTCTAATAATGTCAGTAAAATCCAGTTTTGGGAGTATATCACATTCCGAGGACATGATGGCAAGGTTGTTTAGGCGATCCTGGTTCATGGTGGCTCTCAGTTCATTAATGAGTCCCATGCGCAAGAATGATCGCACATTAAGGATAGGTAAATGCGCAGAGCAGGGGTGATATTCAGAAACGTGGAAATCACTTGAGAATTCAGGATAAGTTGAAGGTGGTCAAACGCTGTTCTCTTGTACTTGCCAGAAACAAATTTTAGTAAACTGGAGCATTTCAAACCGCTGGTGATTGTTAAATATACCTGTTTATATATGCATATATATATAGGGATTATACACCCCCAGAATCTGATCCTCTCCGTATCTTCTGCTCAATAATGTTATACCAAGTTTCATGACAATCGGATAAGCAGTTCTCCAAATATGTGAAAACAAACGAGACAAACAGACAAACAGATATACACCCTTGTATCCCCAGAATCTGATATTATCAATATCTTCTGCTCAATAACGTTGATTTCGAGTTCTATACCAATCGGATAAGCGTTTCTCTAGATATCTGTGAAAGTGTTAGTGTTTCCATGCAGATGGACCAATAGACTCACTTATTCTTCATTCAAGAACCATCTGGTGATCTGTAATGAGCTGTGCTGCTTTCTGGTCTTGTATCACGATACAAACGATACAGACCTATTACAATACGATGACTTGTGTAAAGAAAGCATTGCGATTCATCGACACGTGATGAATTGATACACCCTGCCCAGAGCCCCATATACCTCATTCTATCAGCAGCAGACCTCCGGTCAATTATAATTCTACTTACAACTACAATTACAGCACCATTGTTTGCTCAAATTACAATTACAATTGCAATGCTACTGTATTCAATTACAATTACAGTTACAATGATGCTGCAGTAACTGCAGATAGAATTACACTAGAAAGTCACATAAAGAGCTAACCACACACATGAACATGTTCACTGTGTTTACACTACCCAGCAGTGATCACAAATACACAGACATGCTGTATAAACAGTGACCCACACTTTACCATGTTCACTGTGTTTACCCAGCAGTGATCACAAATACACAGACATGCTGTATAAACAGTGACCCACACTTTACCATGTTCACTGTGTTTACTCTACCCAGCAGTGATCACAAATACACAGACATGCTGTATAAACACTGACCCACACTTTACCATGTTCGGGGTTGTGTGACAAGGTCGATTAGACAGGCAACAACAACAGTATAATAATTTAATATATATTTCGCCCAACTGCACACACAGCAGTCAGCAAATCACTCAATGGCGGGGATAGAGCAGAGCCTAGCCCCAGCAGAAGAACTGCGTTCTCTCCAAGAGTGTAGGCTGGAAAGACAACACACACACACTTTTAAATAATACTGCACAGGCAGTCGCTCACATACAACAGACAGTAAACAGTAAAGACAGCAAGCGAGACAGGCTGTGAAAATATGCACAGAAAGCACAAGAAGAGCTCGAATGGAGCCACTGATTCCAGGAAGGTGGCAAGCCAGCTTTTAGCATGAATGCAGGGGAACTGCAGTCAACTCGGAAAAGCTCTTTCATAATGCTCAGTTGTAAACACAGATGTCTTACCTTACCATCTTGAGAGGCAAAACGAGAAATGGCTTCCATGGGCTGACTATTTTGATTCCTCGGTAGGCGGAACCGAGGACGTCACCCAAGGGAGGCGTCTATCGGCAGCTCTGATATAAAGAGCTCAGTAAAAACCTACCAATAAGCAGGCATATCCCCTAAGTATGTTGTTGGTCGTCCTTGAATTGAAAGGGAACCTAACATTATATTTGTCTTTTTCAACCACTACTACCACCAAGACCTTTTCTATTTCGTTACTATTCATGCTGTACTTGCCTCTAATGTTTTTGCGTCCTATTTGCAAGACTTTGCATTTATTCACTAAAATTTCATCTGCCATGTGTCAGCCCAAGCTTGAATCCTGTCTAAATCTCTTTGTATTATTAAAGTTGCTGATTGGGAGTTGGCTACCCCTGCCGGTTTTGTGTTGTCTGCAAATTTGCACATCTTACTGATTATATCTTGGTCCAGGTCATTTATATAGATTAAGAATAGCAATGGTACCAGTGCTGATCCCTGTGGTACCCCCTTGTTATGTTACTCCAGTTTGATGCCTGGCCTCTAATTATAACTCTCTGCTTTCTATCTTGTAACCAGTTATCAATCTATGCTGCTACTTTACCATTTATTTCTACTTTTTTAATCTTTAGGTATAGTCTTTTGTGTGGTACTTTGTCAAATGCAGATTATGTATGCACTATCCTTGTTGACGCTAATAGTCACGTACTGAAACAAATGTAGTAAATTAGTTAAACAAGATATACCCTTTCTAAAGCCATGTCTCCTATAATGTTGTTACTATATAAATATTCCTCCATTTTGTTCTTATTGTAGTTTCCATGATTGATGTTAAACTTATAGGTCTGTAGTTCCCAGGGTCAAATGTATCTCCTTTTCTAAATATAGAAACACATTGCCAATTTCCAGTGCAGTGGGATGGCTCCTTTATTTGTAGATGTGTTCAGTATATAGCATATTGGTTTAACAATCTGCTCTCTAGTTTCCCTGAGGGCTCCTGGACAGATTCCATCAGGCCCTGGGGATTTGTTTATTTTAAGTGCTGCCAGCTCCCTTTTTAAAACAGACTTCAGTAATGATGAATTGCAATATGTTTTCATCTAAACAACACCATATCCCGGAGAGCAGACCCGGCTGGTGTGTCTATCTGTGTGTGTCTCACTGTCTATTTCCTGACAGTCTATCTGTGTGTGTCTCACTGTCTCTATTCCCTGACAGCTCTGGGGACCCAGCCCTCAATCTCTATGGACTCTACACAAGGAGAGCAGACCCGGCTGGTGTGCAGATCAGAGGGGTGGGACCCTGAACCTGAAGTGATCTGGAGAGACAGGGATGGAAACAATGTGACATCACTGTCCAACACAACAGTGCAGAGGGACAGTCAGGGGCTCCTCAGTGTCAGCAGCTACATCAAAATCAAACAGCAGTCCAATGTGTTCTCTTGTCTGGTTAGAAGTAAAATACCCAAACCAGACTGGGAATCCAAACTCCACATATCCCGTGAGTATCACATGTTTGTGGATTGAGCCTGACTGACACTGACCATAGATTACAGTCACCATGATGGGGCATCAACATCTGAATCAAACACATGAACTAGTGGACCAGTCAATATCTGAATCAAACACATGAACTAGTGGACCAGTCAATATCTGAATCAAACACATGACCTAGTGGACCAGTCAATATCTGAATCAAACACATGAACTAGTGGGCCAGTCAATATCTGAATCAAACACATGAACTAGTGGGCCAGTCAATATCTGAATCAAACACATGAACTAGTGGACCAGTCAATATCTGAATCAAACACATGAACTAGTGGACCAGTCAATATCTGAATCAAACACATGAACTAATGGACCAGTCAATATCTGAATCAAACACATGAACTAGTGGACCAGTCAATATCTGAATCGAACACATTTGGGGGTGGTGTTGTGCAGTCCTCTATTTTTAATGTCTGCGGTGTTTGGGGGGGTGTGGCTCAGTGTTGGGAGGGGTGTGTGGAATGCTCACTATGAGGGGGTGTGGCTCAGTGTTGGGAGGGGTGTGTGGAATGCTCACTATGAGGGGTGTGGCTCAGTGTTGGGAGGGGTGTGGTCAGTGTTGGGAGGGGTGTATGGAATGCTCACTATGAGGGGTGTGGTCAGTGTTGGGAGGGGTGTGTGGAATGCTCACTATGAGGGGTGTGGCTCAGTGTTGGGAGGGGTGTGGTCAGTGTTGGGAGGGGTGTGTGGAATGCTCACTATGAGGGGTGTGGTTCAGTGTTCGGAGGGGTGTGTGTAATGCTCACTATGAGGGGTGTGGTCAGTGTTGGGAGGGGTGTGTGGAATGCTCACTATGAGGGGTGTGGCTCAGTGTTCGGAGGGGTGTGTGTAATGCTCACTATGAGGGGTGTGGTCAGTGTTGGGAGGGGTGTGTGGAATGCTCACTATGAGGGGTGTGGTCAGTGTTGGGAGGGGTGTGTGGAATGCTCACTATGAGGGGTGTGGCTCAGTGTTCGGAGGGGTGTGTGTAATGCTCACTATGAGGGGTGTGGTCAGTGTTGGGAGGGGTGTGTGGAATGCTCACTATGAGGGGGTGTGGCGCAGTGTTGGGAGGGGTGTGTGGAATGCTCACTATGAGGGGTGTGGTCAGTGTTGGGAGGGGTGTGTGGAATGCTCACTATGAGGGGTGTGGTTCAGTGTTGGGAGGGGTGTGTGGAATGCTCACTATGAGGGGGTGTGGCTCAGTGTTGGGAGGGGTGTGTGGAATGCTCACTATGAGGGGGTGTGGTTCAGTGTTGGGAGGGGTGTGTGGAATGCTCACTATGAGGGGGTGTGGTCAGTGTTGGGAGGGGTGTGTGTGGAATGCTCACTATGAGGGGTGTGTCTCAGTGTTGGGAGGGGTGTGTGTTCCAGTGTGTTGAGCTACTGTGTTGTTTTCCAGGGGATTTTTTCCCAGGAGTCTCTGGATGGATGGTGGCTTTCTTCTTGACTTTAGCTCTCAGTATTGGAGCCATTCCTCCGCTGGTGATCCAATGGAGAAGAATGGATGGTATGAACTTTATCATTATCATGAGGCATTTCATATAGCTCTGTGCATTTTAAACATGTCAAACACGTTTCCAATAATATGGACTGTTCTGTTTTTCTTCTAGCCATGGAGAGAAAGTTTGAGCCTATGGGTAAGTAAAGCACTTAATGAAGAGATGCTGAAAACCCATTCCAGGTTTCTGCAGCAGTATCTTAAACTACCACACCCATAAATAAAGACATCCCTGTCTGGAAATCCAACTCATTAGAAATGATTATAAATAATAAGTAAATAATAATAAATATAATTGTTTTTATACATTGCAATTGTTATTTTATTGTTTCCAGGACCCTCTTGTAAACGAGACCTGATTTAAATAAATTAATAAATTAAATCTCCTGGTTAAATAAATTAATCTATTCAAATTTAAATTTAATTTTTTTTTTTTTTTGGACACAAAGTCTTAGGAATATAAATATTTCCTTATGGAGGGATGTTGAAAATTGTAATAATTTTAGTTTGTATGTTTCATATACTTTGCAGATAGCAGATTCATTTTCACATGGACATCCTGTTCATTTAACTGGTTATTTGTTTATTTAGCAGACACCTTTATCCAAGGCGACTTACAGAGACTAGGGTGTGTGAACTATGCATCAGCTGCAGTCACTTACAATTACGTCTCACCCGAAAGGAGTTTAAGTGACTTGCTCAGGGGTCACACAATGAGTCGGTGGCTGAGGTGGGATTTGAACTGGGGACTTCCTGGTTACAAGCCCTTTTCTTTACCCACTGGACCATACAGCCTCCATGTGTTTTTCATACTGCAATTGAATCTGTACTGGAGCTGAGATAACCACACACTGTTCTGTCTGATTCATTTTAATCTGTACTGGAGCTGAAATAACCACACACTGTTCTGTCTGATTCATTTTAATCTGTACTGGAGCTGAAATAACCACACACTGTTCTGTCTGATTCATTTTAATCTGTACTGGAGCTGAAATAACCACACACTGTTCTGTCTGATTCATTTTAATCTGTGCTGGAGCTGAAATAACCACACACTGTTCTGTCTGATTCATTTTTTTAGCTGCTAAGTGCCTTCGTAAGGAACTTGGTAAGAATTGTTTTTTATTTTATTATTATTTATTTCTTAGCAGACGCCCTTATCCAGGGCGATTTACAATTGTTACAAGATATCACATTATACATTATTTCACATTATTTTTACACACAATTACCTATTTATACAGTTGGGTTTTTACTGGAGCAATCTAGTTTAAAGTACCTTGCTCAAGGATACAACAGCAGTGTCCCCCACTGGGGATTGAACCCACAACCCTCCGGTCAAGAGTCCAGAGCCCTAACCACTACTCCACACTGCTGCCCACAAAATTACCACAAAAGGTTTCTATCCTTCTATCTGTCTGTGTGCCTGTGTTAGCTTTCTATCCTATCTGTCTGTGTGCCTGTGTTAGCTTTCTATCCTTCTATCTGTCTGTGTGTCTGTGTTAGCTTTCTATCCTTCTATCTGCCTGTGTGTCTGTGTTAGCTTTCTATCCTATCTGTCTGTGTGCCTGTGTTAGCTTTCTATCCTTCTATCTGTCTGTGTGTCTGTGTTAGCTTTCTATCCTTCTATCTGTCTGTGTGTCTGTGTTAGCTTTCTATCCTTCTATCTGTCTGTGTGTCTGTGTTAGCTTTCTATCCTTCTATCTGTCTGTGTGCCTGTGTTAGCTTTCTATCCTTCTATCTGTCTGTGTGCCTGTGTTAGCTTTCTATCCTTCTATCTGTCTGTGTGTCTGTGTTAGCTTTCTATCCTTATATCTGTCTGTGTGTCTGTGTTAGCTTTCTATCCTTCTATCTGTCTGTGTGCCTGTGTTAGCTTTCTATCCTTCTATCTGTCTGTGTGCCTGTGTTAGCTTTCTATCCTTCTATCTGTCTGTGTGCCTGTGTTAGCTTTCTATCCTTCTATCAGTCTGTGTGTCTGTGTTAGCTTTCTATCCTATCTGTCAGTGTGTCTGTGTTAGCTTTCTATCCTTCTATTTGTCTGTGTGCCTGTGTTAGCTTTCTATCCTTCTATCTGTCTGTGTGCCTGTGTTAGCTTTCTATCCTTCTATCTGTCTGTGTGCCTGTGTTAGCTTTCTATCCTTCTATCAGTCTGTGTGTCTGTGTTAGCTTTCTATCATTCTATCTGTCTGTGTGTCTGTGTTAGCTTTCTATCCTTCTATCTGTCTGTGTGCCTGTGTTAGCTTTCTATCCTTCTGTCTGTGTGTCTGTGTAAGCTTTCTATCCTTCTATCTGTCTGTGTGTCTGGGTTAGCTTTCTATCCTTCTATCTGTCTGGGTGCCTGTGTTAGCTTTCTATCCTTCTGTCTGTCTGTGTGCCTGTGTTAGCTTTCTATCCTTCTATCTGCCTGTGTGTCTGTGTTAGCTTTCTATCCTTCTATCTGCCTGTGTGCCTGTGTTAGCTTTCTATCCTTCTATCTGTCTGTGTGTCTGTGTTAGCTTTCTATCCTTATATCTGTCTGTGTGTCTGTGTTAGCTTTCTATCCTTCTATCTGTCTGTGTGCCTGTGTTAGCTTTCGATCCTTCTGTCTGTCTGTGTGTCTGTGTTAGCTTTCTATCCTTCTATCAGTCTGTGTGTCTGTGTTAGCTTTCTATCCTATCTGTCAGTGTGTCTGTGTTAGCTTTCTATCCTTCTATTTGTCTGTGTGTCTGTGTTAGCTTTCTATCCTTCTATCTGTCTGTGTGTCTGTGTTAGCTTTCTATCCTTCTATCTGTCTGTGTGTCTGTGTTAGCTTTTTATCCTTCTATCTGCCTGTGTGTCTGTGTTAGCTTTCTATCCTTATATCTGTCTGTGTGTCTGTGTTAGCTTTCTATCCTTCTATCTGTCTGTGTGCCTGTGTTAGCTCTTGATCCTTCTATCTGTCTGTGTGTCTGTGTTAGCTTTCTATCCTTCTATCTGTCTGTGTGTCTGTGTTAGCTTTCTATCCTTCTGTCTGTGTGTGTTAGCTTTCTATCCTTCTATCTGTCTGTGTGCCTGTGTTAGCTTTCTATCCTTCTATCTGTCTGTGTGTCTGTGTTAGCTTTCTATCCTTCTATCTGTCTGTGTGTCTGTGTTAGCTTTCTATCCTTCTATCAGTCTGTGTGTCTGTGTTAGCTTTCTATCCTTCTATCTGTCTGTGTGTCTGTGTTAGCTTTCTATCCTTCTGTCTGTCTGTGTGCCTGTGTTAGCTTTCTATCCTTCTATCTGTCTGTGTGTCTGTGTTAGCTTTCTATCCTTCTATCTGTCTGTGTGTCTGTGTTAGCTTTCTAGCCTTCTATCTGTCTGTGTGTCTGTGTTAGCTTTCTATCCTTCTGTCTGTCTGTGTGTCTGTGTTAGCTTTCTATCCTTCTATCTGTCTGTGTGTCTGTGTTAGCTTTCTATCCTTCTATCTGTCTGTGTGCCTGTGTTAGCTCTTGATCCTTCTATCTGTCTGTGTGCCTGTGTTAGCTTTCTATCCTTCTATGTGTCTGTGTGTCTGTGTTAGCTTTCTATCCTTCTGTCTGTCTGTGTTAGCTTTCTATCCTTCTATCTGTCTGTGTGTCTGTGTTAGCTTTCTATCCTTCTATGTGTCTGTGTGTCTGTGTTAGCTTTCTATCCTTATATCTGTCTGTGTGTCTGTGTTAGCTTTCTATCCTTCTATCTGTCTGTGTGCCTGTGTTAGCTTTCTATCCTTCTATCTGTCTGTGTGTCTGTGTTAGCTTTCTATCCTTCTATCTGTCTGTGTGTCTGTGTTAGCTTTCTAGCCTTCTATCTGTCTGTGTGTCTGTGTTAGCTTTCTATCCTTCTGTCTGTCTGTGTGTCTGTGTTAGCTTTCTATCCTTCTATCTGTCTGTGTGTCTGTGTTAGCTTTCTATCCTTCTATCTGTCTGTGTGCCTGTGTTAGCTCTTGATCCTTCTATCTGTCTGTGTGCCTGTGTTAGCTTTCTATCCTTCTATGTGTCTGTGTGTCTGTGTTAGCTTTCTATCCTTCTGTCTGTCTGTGTTAGCTTTCTATCCTTCTATCTGTCTGTGTGTCTGTGTTAGCTTTCTATCCTTCTATGTGTCTGTGTGTCTGTGTTAGCTTTCTATCCTTATATCTGTCTGTGTGTCTGTGTTAGCTTTCTATCCTTCTATCTGTCTGTGTGCCTGTGTTAGCTTTCTAACCTTCTATCTGTCTGTGTGTCTGTGTTAGCTTTCTATCCTTCTATCTGCCTGTGTGTCTGTGTTAGCTTTCTATCCTTCTATCTGCCTGTGTGTCTGTGTTAGCTTTCTATCCTTCTATCTGCCTGTGTGCCTGTGTTAGCTTTCTATCCTTCTATGTGTCTGTGTGTCTGTGTTAGCTTTCTATCCTTCTATCTGTCAGTGTGCCTGTGTTAGCTTTCTATCCTTCTATCTGTCTGTGTGTCTGTGTTAGCTTTCTATCCTTATATCTGTCTGTGTGTCTGTGTTAGCTTTCTATCCTTCTATCTGTCTGTGTGCCTGTGTTAGCTTTCGATCCTTCTGTCTGTCTGTGTGTCTGTGTTAGCTTTCTATCCTTCTGTCTGTCTGTGTGTCTGTGTTAGCTTTCTATCCTTCTGTCTGTCTGTGTGTCTGTGTTAGCTTTCTATCCTTCTATCTGTCTGTGTGTCTGTGTTAGCTTTCTATCCTTCTATCTGTCTGTGTGTCTGTGTTAGCTTTTTATCCTTCTATCTGCCTGTGTGTCTGTGTTAGCTTTCTATCCTTATATCTGTCTGTGTGTCTGTGTTAGCTTTCTATCCTTCTATCTGTCTGTGTGCCTGTGTTAGCTCTTGATCCTTCTATCTGTCTGTGTGTCTGTGTTAGCTTTCTATCCTTCTATCTGTCTGTGTGTCTGTGTTAGCTTTCTATCCTTCTGTCTGTGTGTGTTAGCTTTCTATCCTTCTATCTGTCTGTGTGCCTGTGTTAGCTTTCTATCCTTCTATCTGTCTGTGTGTCTGTGTTAGCTTTCTATCCTTCTATCTGTCTGTGTGTCTGTGTTAGCTTTCTATCCTTCTATCAGTCTGTGTGTCTGTGTTAGCTTTCTATCCTTCTATCTGTCTGTGTGTCTGTGTTAGCTTTCTATCCTTCTCTGTCTGTGTGCCTGTGTTAGCTTTCTATCCTTCTATCTGTCTGTGTGTCTGTGTTAGCTTTCTATCCTTATATCTGTCTGTGTGTCTGTGTTAGCTTTCTAGCCTTCTATCTGTCTGTGTGTCGGTGTTAGCTTTCTATCCTTCTGTCTGTCTGTGTGTCTGTGTTAGCTTTCTATCCTTCTATCTGTCTGTGTGTCTGTGTTAGCTTTCTATCCTTCTATCTGTCTGTGTGTCTGTGTTAGCTTTCTATCCTTCTATCTGTCTGTGTGTCTGTGTTAGCTTTCTATCCTTATATCTGTCTGTGTGTCTGTGTTAGCTTTCTATCCTTCTATCAGTCTGTGTGTCTGTGTTAGCTTTCTATCCTTCTATCTGTCTGTGTGTCTGTGTTAGCTTTCTATCCTTCTGTCTGTCTGTGTGCCTGTGTTAGCTTTCTATCCTTCTATCTGTCTGTGTGTCTGTGTTAGCTTTCTATCCTTCTATCTGTCTGTGTGTCTGTGTTAGCTTTCTACCCTTCTATCTGTCTGTGTGCCTGTGTTAGCTTTCTATCCTTCTGTCTGTCTGTGTGTCTGTGTTAGCTTTCTATCCTTCTATCTGTCTGTGTGTCTGTGTTAGCTTTCTATCCTTCTATCTGTCTGTGTGCCTGTGTTAGCTCTTGATCCTTCTATCTGTCTGTGTGCCTGTGTTAACTTTCTATCCTTCTGTCTGTCTGTGTGTCTGTGTTAGCTTTCTATCCTTCTATCTGTCTGTGTGTCTGTTAGCTTTCTATCCTTCTATCTGTCTGTGTGCCTGTGTTAGCTTTCTATCCTTCTATCTGTCTGTGTGTCTGTGTTAGCTTTCTATCCTTCTATCTGCCTGTGTGTCTGTGTTAGCTTTCTATCCTTCTATCTGCCTGTGAAACTGTGTTAGCTTTCTATCCTTCTATCTGTCTGTGTGTCTGTGTTAGCTTTCTATCCTTATATCTGTCTGTGTGTCTGTGTTAGCTTTCTATCCTTCTATCTGTCTGTGTGCCTGTGTTAGCTTTCGATCCTTCTGTCTGTCTGTGTGTCTGTGTTAGCTTTCTATCCTTCTGTCTGTCTGTGTGTCTGTGTTAGCTTTCTATCCTTCTGTCTGTGTGTGTCTGTGTTAGCTTTCTATCCTTCTATCTGTCTGTGTGTCTGTGTTAGCTTTCTATCCTTCTATCTGTCTGTGTGTCTGTGTTAGCTTTTTATCCTTCTATCTGCCTGTGTGTCTGTGTTAGCTTTCTATCCTTATATCTGTCTGTGTGTCTGTGTTAGCTTTCTATCCTTCTATCTGTCTGTGTGCCTGTGTTAGCTCTTGATCCTTCTATCTGTCTGTGTGTCTGTGTTAGCTTTCTATCCTTCTATCTGTCTGTGTGTCTGTGTTAGCTTTCTATCCTTCTGTCTGTGTGTGTTAGCTTTCTATCCTTCTATCTGTCTGTGTGCCTGTGTTAGCTTTCTATCCTTCTATCTGTCTGTGTGTCTGTGTTAGCTTTCTATCCTTCTATCTGTCTGTGTGTCTGTGTTAGCTTTCTATCCTTCTATCAGTCTGTGTGTCTGTGTTAGCTTTCTATCCTTCTGTCTGTCTGTGTGCCTGTGTTAGCTTTCTATCCTTCTATCTGTCTGTGTGTCTGTGTTAGCTTTCTATCCTTCTATCTGTCTGTGTGTCTGTGTTAGCTTTCTAGCCTTCTATCTGTCTGTGTGTCTGTGTTAGCTTTCTATCCTTCTGTCTGTCTGTGTGTCTGTGTTAGCTTTCTATCCTTCTATCTGTCTGTGTGTCTGTGTTAGCTTTCTATCCTTCTATCTGTCTGTGTGCCTGTGTTAGCTCTTGATCCTTCTATCTGTCTGTGTGCCTGTGTTAGCTTTCTATCCTTCTGTCTGTCTGTGTGCCTGTGTTAGCTTTCTATCCTTCTATCTGTCTGTGTGTCTGTGTTAGCTTTCTATCCTTCTATCTGCCTGTGTGTCTGTGTTAGCTTTCTATCCTTCTATCTGCCTGTGTGTCTGTGTTAGCTTTCTATCCTTCTATCTGCCTGTGTGCCTGTGTTAGCTTTCTATCCTTCTATGTGTCTGTGTGTCTGTGTTAGCTTTCTATCCTTATATCTGTCTGTGTGTCTGTGTTAGCTTTCTATCCTTCTATCTGTCTGTGTGCCTGTGTTAGCTTTCTAACCTTCTATCTGTCTGTGTGTCTGTGTTAGCTTTCTATCCTTCTATCTGCCTGTGTGTCTGTGTTAGCTTTCTATCCTTCTATCTGCCTGTGTGTCTGTGTTAGCTTTCTATCCTTCTATCTGCCTGTGTGCCTGTGTTAGCTTTCTATCCTTCTATGTGTCTGTGTGTCTGTGTTAGCTTTCTATCCTTATATCTGTCTGTGTGTCTGTGTTAGCTTTCTATCCTTCTATCTGTCTGTGTGCCTGTGTTAGCTTTCGATCCTTCTGTCTGTCTGTGTGTCTGTGTTAGCTTTCTATCCTTCTGTCTGTCTGTGTGTCTGTGTTAGCTTTCTATCCTTCTGTCTGTCTGTGTGTCTGTGTTAGCTTTCTATCCTTCTATCTGTCTGTGTGTCTGTGTTAGCTTTCTATCCTTCTATCTGTCTGTGTGTCTGTTAGCTTTTTATCCTTCTATCTGCCTGTGTGTCTGTGTTAGCTTTCTATCCTTATATCTGTCTGTGTGTCTGTGTTAGCTTTCTATCCTTCTATCTGTCTGTGTGCCTGTGTTAGCTCTTGATCCTTCTATCTGTCTGTGTGTCTGTGTTAGCTTTCTATCCTTCTATCTGTCTGTGTGTCTGTGTTAGCTTTCTATCCTTCTGTCTGTGTGTGTTAGCTTTCTATCCTTCTATCTGTCTGTGTGCCTGTGTTAGCTTTCTATCCTTCTATCTGTCTGTGTGTCTGTGTTAGCTTTCTATCCTTCTATCTGTCTGTGTGTCTGTGTTAGCTTTCTATCCTTCTATCAGTCTGTGTGTCTGTGTTAGCTTTCTATCCTTCTATCTGTCTGTGTGTCTGTGTTAGCTTTCTATCCTTCTCTGTCTGTGTGCCTGTGTTAGCTTTCTATCCTTCTATCTGTCTGTGTGTCTGTGTTAGCTTTCTATCCTTATATCTGTCTGTGTGTCTGTGTTAGCTTTCTAGCCTTCTATCTGTCTGTGTGTCTGTGTTAGCTTTCTATCCTTCTATCTGTCTGTGTGTCTGTGTTAGCTTTCTATCCTTCTATCTGTCTGTGTGTCTGTGTTAGCTTTCTATCCTTCTGTCTGTCTGTGTGTCTGTGTTAGCTTTCTATCCTTCTATCTGTCTGTGTGTCTGTGTTAGCTTTCTATCCTTCTATCTGTCTGTGTGCCTGTGTTAGCTCTTGATCCTTCTATCTGTCTGTGTGCCTGTGTTAGCTTTCTATCCTTCTGTCTGTCTGTGTGCCTGTGTTAGCTTTCTATCCTTCTATCTTTCTGTGTGCCTGTGTTAGCTTTCTATCCTTCTATCTGTCTGTGTGTCTGTGTTAGCTTTCTATCCTTCTGTCTGTGTGTGTTAGCTTTCTATCCTTATATCTGTCTGTGTGTCTGTGTTAGCTTTATATCCTTCTATCTGCCTGTGTGCCTGTGTTAGCTTTCTATCCTTCTATCTGTCTGTGTGTCTGTGTTAGCTTTCTATCCTTATATCTGTCTGTGTGTCTGTGTTAGCTTTCTATCCTTCTATCTGTCTGTGTGCCTGTGTTAGCTTTCGATCCTTCTGTCTGTCTGTGTGTCTGTGTTAGCTTTCTATCCTTCTGTCTGTCTGTGTGTCTCTGTTAGCTTTCTATCCTTCTGTCTGTCTGTGTGTCTGTGTTAGCTTTCTATCCTTCTATCTGTCTGTGTGTCTGTGTTAGCTTTCTATCCTTCTATCTGTCTGTGTGTCTGTGTTAGCTTTTTATCCTTCTATCTGCCTGTGTGTCTGTGTTAGCTTTCTATCCTTATATCTGTCTGTGTGTCTGTGTTAGCTTTCTATCCTTCTATCTGTCTGTGTGCCTGTGTTAGCTCTTGATCCTTCTATCTGTCTGTGTGTCTGTGTTAGCTTTCTATCCTTCTATCTGTCTGTGTGTCTGTGTTAGCTTTCTATCCTTCTGTCTGTGTGTGTTAGCTTTCTATCCTTCTATCTGTCTGTGTGCCTGTGTTAGCTTTCTATCCTTCTATCTGTCTGTGTGTCTGTGTTAGCTTTCTATCCTTCTATCTGTCTGTGTGTCTGTGTTAGCTTTCTATCCTTCTATCAGTCTGTGTGTCTGTGTTAGCTTTCTATCCTTCTATCTGTCTGTGTGTCTGTGTTAGCTTTCTATCCTTCTGTCTGTCTGTGTGCCTGTGTTAGCTTTCTATCCTTCTATCTGTCTGTGTGTCTGTGTTAGCTTTCTATCCTTCTATCTGTCTGTGTGTCTGTGTTAGCTTTCTAGCCTTCTATCTGTCTGTGTGTCTGTGTTAGCTTTCTATCCTTCTGTCTGTCTGTGTGTCTGTGTTAGCTTTCTATCCTTCTATCTGTCTGTGTGTCTGTGTTAGCTTTCTATCCTTCTATCTGTCTGTGTGCCTGTGTTAGCTCTTGATCCTTCTATCTGTCTGTGTGCCTGTGTTAGCTTTCTATCCTTCTGTCTGTCTGTGTGTCTCTGTTAGCTTTCTATCCTTCTGTCTGTCTGTGTGTCTGTGTTAGCTTTCTATCCTTCTATCTGTCTGTGTGTCTGTGTTAGCTTTCTATCCTTCTATCTGTCTGTGTGTCTGTGTTAGCTTTTTATCCTTCTATCTGCCTGTGTGTCTGTGTTAGCTTTCTATCCTTATATCTGTCTGTGTGTCTGTGTTAGCTTTCTATCCTTCTATCTGTCTGTGTGCCTGTGTTAGCTCTTGATCCTTCTATCTGTCTGTGTGCCTGTGTTAGCTTTCTATCCTTCTGTCTGTCTGTGTGTCTCTGTTAGCTTTCTATCCTTCTGTCTGTCTGTGTGTCTGTGTTAGCTTTCTATCCTTCTATCTGTCTGTGTGTCTGTGTTAGCTTTCTATCCTTCTATCTGTCTGTGTGTCTGTGTTAGCTTTTTATCCTTCTATCTGCCTGTGTGTCTGTGTTAGCTTTCTATCCTTCTATCTGTCTGTGTGTCTGTGTTAGCTTTCTATCCTTCTATCTGTCTGTGTGTCTGTGTTAGCTTTCTATCCTTCTGTCTGTGTGTGTTAGCTTTCTATCCTTCTATCTGTCTGTGTGCCTGTGTTAGCTTTCTATCCTTCTATCTGTCTGTGTGTCTGTGTTAGCTTTCTATCCTTCTATCTGTCTGTGTGTCTGTGTTAGCTTTCTATCCTTCTATCAGTCTGTGTGTCTGTGTTAGCTTTCTATCCTTCTATCTGTCTGTGTGTCTGTGTTAGCTTTCTATCCTTCTGTCTGTCTGTGTGCCTGTGTTAGCTTTCTATCCTTCTATCTGTCTGTGTGTCTGTGTTAGCTTTCTATCCTTCTATCTGTCTGTGTGTCTGTGTTAGCTTTCTAGCCTTCTATCTGTCTGTGTGTCTGTGTTAGCTTTCTATCCTTCTGTCTGTCTGTGTGTCTGTGTTAGCTTTCTATCCTTCTATCTGTCTGTGTGTCTGTGTTAGCTTTCTATCCTTCTATCTGTCTGTGTGCCTGTGTTAGCTCTTGATCCTTCTATCTGTCTGTGTGCCTGTGTTAGCTTTCTATCCTTCTGTCTGTCTGTGTGTCTCTGTTAGCTTTCTATCCTTCTGTCTGTCTGTGTTAGCTTTCTATCCTTCTATCTGTCTGTGTGTCTGTGTTAGCTTTCTATCCTTCTATCTGTCTGTGTGTCTGTGTTAGCTTTTTATCCTTCTATCTGCCTGTGTGTCTGTGTTAGCTTTCTATCCTTATATCTGTCTGTGTGTCTGTGTTAGCTTTCTATCCTTCTATCTGTCTGTGTGCCTGTGTTAGCTCTTGATCCTTCTATCTGTCTGTGTGTCTGTGTTAGCTTTCTATCCTTCTATCTGTCTGTGTGTCTGTGTTAGCTTTCTATCCTTCTGTCTGTGTGTGTTAGCTTTCTATCCTTCTATCTGTCTGTGTGCCTGTGTTAGCTTTCTATCCTTCTATCTGTCTGTGTGTCTGTGTTAGCTTTCTATCCTTCTATCTGTCTGTGTGTCTGTGTTAGCTTTCTATCCTTCTATCAGTCTGTGTGTCTGTGTTAGCTTTCTATCCTTCTATCTGTCTGTGTGTCTGTGTTAGCTTTCTATCCTTCTGTCTGTCTGTGTGTCTGTGTTAGCTCTTGATCCTTCTATCTGTCTGTGTGCCTGTGTTAGCTTTCTATCCTTCTGTCTGTCTGTGTGTCTCTGTTAGCTTTCTATCCTTCTGTCTGTCTGTGTGTCTGTGTTAGCTTTCTATCCTTCTATCTGTCTGTGTGTCTGTGTTAGCTTTCTATCCTTCTATCTGTCTGTGTGTCTGTGTTAGCTTTTTATCCTTCTATCTGCCTGTGTGTCTGTGTTAGCTTTCTATCCTTATATCTGTCTGTGTGTCTGTGTTAGCTTTCTATCCTTCTATCTGTCTGTGTGCCTGTGTTAGCTCTTGATCCTTCTATCTGTCTGTGTGTCTGTGTTAGCTTTCTATCCTTCTATCTGTCTGTGTGTCTGTGTTAGCTTTCTATCCTTCTGTCTGTGTGTGTTAGCTTTCTATCCT
The DNA here is from genome assembly GCF_902713425.1 of Acipenser ruthenus. Lineage (NCBI taxonomy): Eukaryota > Metazoa > Chordata > Actinopteri > Acipenseriformes > Acipenseridae > Acipenser > Acipenser ruthenus. The sequence goes on along the minus strand of NC_081236.1, from coordinate 7,011,731 downwards.
TCTATCTGTCTGTGTGCCTGTGTTAGCTTTCTATCCTTCTATCTGTCTGTGTGTCTGTGTTAGCTTTCTATCCTTCTATCTGTCTGTGTGTCTGTGTTAGCTTTCTATCCTTCTATCAGTCTGTGTGTCTGTGTTAGCTTTCTATCCTTCTATCTGTCTGTGTGTCTGTGTTAGCTTTCTATCCTTCTGTCTGTCTGTGTGCCTGTGTTAGCTTTCTATCCTTCTATCTGTCTGTGTGTCTGTGTTAGCTTTCTATCCTTCTATCTGTCTGTGTGTCTGTGTTAGCTTTCTAGCCTTCTATCTGTCTGTGTGTCTGTGTTAGCTTTCTATCCTTCTGTCTGTCTGTGTGTCTGTGTTAGCTTTCTATCCTTCTATCTGTCTGTGTGTCTGTGTTAGCTTTCTATCCTTCTATCTGTCTGTGTGCCTGTGTTAGCTCTTGATCCTTCTATCTGTCTGTGTGCCTGTGTTAGCTTTCTATCCTTCTGTCTGTCTGTGTGCCTGTGTTAGCTTTCTATCCTTCTATCTGTCTGTGTGCCTGTGTTAGCTTTCTAACCTTCTATCTGTCTGTGTGTCTGTGTTAGCTTTCTATCCTTCTATCTGCCTGTGTGTCTGTGTTAGCTTTCTATCCTTCTATCTGCCTGTGTGTCTGTGTTAGCTTTCTATCCTTCTATCTGCCTGTGTGCCTGTGTTAGCTTTCTATCCATCTATCTGTCTGTGTGTCTGTGTTAGCTTTCTATCCTTATATCTGTCTGTGTGCCTGTGTTAGCTCTTGATCCTTCTATCTGTCTGTGTGTCTGTGTTAGCTTTCTATCCTTCTATCTGTCTGTGTGTCTGTGTTAGCTTTCTATCCTTCTGTCTGTGTGTGTTAGCTTTCTATCCTTCTATCTGTCTGTGTGCCTGTGTTAGCTTTCTATCCTTCTATCTGTCTGTGTGTCTGTGTTAGCTTTCTATCCTTCTATCTGTCTGTGTGTCTGTGTTAGCTTTCTATCCTTCTATCAGTCTGTGTGTCTGTGTTAGCTTTCTATCCTTCTATCTGTCTGTGTGTCTGTGTTAGCTTTCTATCCTTCTGTCTGTCTGTGTGCCTGTGTTAGCTTTCTATCCTTCTATCTGTCTGTGTGTCTGTGTTAGCTTTCTATCCTTCTATCTGTCTGTGTGTCTGTGTTAGCTTTCTAGCCTTCTATCTGTCTGTGTGTCTGTGTTAGCTTTCTATCCTTCTGTCTGTCTGTGTGTCTGTGTTAGCTTTCTATCCTTCTATCTGTCTGTGTGTCTGTGTTAGCTTTCTATCCTTCTATCTGTCTGTGTGCCTGTGTTAGCTCTTGATCCTTCTATCTGTCTGTGTGCCTGTGTTAGCTTTCTATCCTTCTGTCTGTCTGTGTGCCTGTGTTAGCTTTCTATCCTTCTATCTGTCTGTGTGCCTGTGTTAGCTTTCTAACCTTCTATCTGTCTGTGTGTCTGTGTTAGCTTTCTATCCTTCTATCTGCCTGTGTGTCTGTGTTAGCTTTCTATCCTTCTATCTGCCTGTGTGTCTGTGTTAGCTTTCTATCCTTCTATCTGCCTATGTGCCTGTGTTAGCTTTCTATCCTTCTATCTGTCTGTGTGTCTGTGTTAGCTTTCTATCCTTATATCTGTCTGTGTGTCTGTGTTAGCTTTCTATCCTTCTATCTGTCTGTGTGCCTGTGTTAGCTTTCGATCCTTCTGTCTGTCTGTGTGTCTGTTTTAGCTTTCTATCCTTCTGTCTGTCTGTGTGTCTGTGTTAGCTTTCTATCCTTCTGTCTGTCTGTGTGTCTGTGTTAGCTTTCTATCCTTCTATCTGTCTGTGTGTCTGTGTTAGCTTTCTATCCTTCTATCTGTCTGTGTGTCTGTGTTAGCTTTTTATCCTTCTATCTGCCTGTGTGTCTGTGTTAGCTTTCTATCCTCATATCTGTCTGTGTGTCTGTATTAGCTTTCTATCCTTCTATCTGTCTGTGTGCCTGTGTTAGCTCTTGATCCTTCTATCTGTCTGTGTGTCTGTGTTAGCTTTCTATCCTTCTATCTGTCTGTGTGTCTGTGTTAGCTTTCTATCCTTCTGTCTGTGTGTGTTAGCTTTCTATCCTTCTATCTGTCTGTGTGCCTGTGTTAGCTTTCTATCCTTCTATCTGTCTGTGTGTCTGTGTTAGCTTTCTATCCTTCTATCTGTCTGTGTGTCTGTGTTAGCTTTCTATCCTTCTATCAGTCTGTGTGTCTGTGTTAGCTTTCTATCCTTCTATCTGTCTGTGTGTCTGTGTTAGCTTTCTATCCTTCTGTCTGTCTGTGTGCCTGTGTTAGCTTTCTATCCTTCTATCTGTCTGTGTGTCTGTGTTAGCTTTCTATCCTTCTATCTGTCTGTGTGTCTGTGTTAGCTTTCTAGCCTTCTATCTGTCTGTGTGTCTGTGTTAGCTTTCTATCCTTCTGTCTGTCTGTGTGTCTGTGTTAGCTTTCTATCCTTCTATCTGTCTGTGTGTCTGTGTTAGCTTTCTATCCTTCTATCTGTCTGTGTGCCTGTGTTAGCTCTTGATCTTTCTATCTGTCTGTGTGCCTGTGTTAGCTTTCTATCCTTCTGTCTGTCTGTGTGCCTGTGTTAGCTTTCTATCCTTCTATCTGTCTGTGTGCCTGTGTTAGCTTTCTAACCTTCTATCTGTCTGTGTGTCTGTGTTAGCTTTCTATCCTTCTGTCTGTGTGTGTTAGCTTTCTATCCTTATATCTGTCTGTGTGTCTGTGTTAGCTTTATATCCTTCTATCTGTCTGTGTGCCTGTGTTAGCTTTCTATCCTTCTGTCTGTCTGTGTGTCTGTGTTAGCTTTCTATCCTTCTGTCTGTCTGTGTGTCTGTGTTAGCTTTCTATCCTTCTGTCTGTCTGTGTGTCTGTGTTAGCTTTCTATCCTTCTATCTGTCTGTGTGTCTGTGTTAGCTTTCTATCCTTCTATCTGTCTGTGTGTCTGTGTTAGCTTTCTATCCTTCTATCTGTCTGTGTGTCTGTGTTAGCTTTTTATCCTTCTATCTGCCTGTGTGTCTGTGTTAGCTTTCTATCCTTATATCTGTCTGTGTGTCTGTGTTAGCTTTCTATCCTTCTATCTGTCTGTGTGCCTGTGTTAGCTTTCTATCCTTCTATCTGTCTGTGTGTCTGTGTTAGCTTTCTATCCTTCTATCTGTCTGTGTGCCTGTGTTAGCTCTTGATCCTTCTATCTGTCTGTGTGTCTGTGTTAGCTTTCTATCCTTCTATCTGTCTGTGTGTCTGTGTTAGCTTTCTATCCTTCTATCTGTCTGTGTGTCTGTGTTAGCTCTTGATCCTTCTATCTGTTTGTGTGTCTGTGTTAGCTTTCTATCCTTCTATCTGTCTGTGTTAGCTTTCTATCCTTCTGTCTGTCTGTGTGCCTGTGTTAGCTTTCTATCCTTCTATCTGTCTGTGTGTCTGTGTTAGCTTTCTATCCTTCTATCTGTCTGTGTGTCTGTGTTAGCTTTCTATCATTCTATCTGTCTGTGTGCCTGTGTTAGCTTTCTATCCTTCTATCTGTCTGTGCGCCTGTGTTAGCTTTCTATCCTTCTATCTGTCTGTGTGCCTGTGTTAGCTCTTGATCCTTCTATCTGTCTGTGTGCCTGTGTTAGCTTTCTATCCTTCTGTCTGTCTGTGTGTCTGTGTTAGCTTTCTATCCTTCTATCTGTCTGTGTGTCTGTGTTAGCTTTCTATCCTTCTATCTGTCTGTGTGCCTGTGTTAGCTCTTGATCCTTCTATCTGTCTGTGTGCCTGTGTTAGCTTTCTATCCTTCTGTCTGTCTGTGTTTCTGTGTTAGCTTTCTATCCTTCTATCTGTCTGTGTGTCTGTGTTAGCTTTCTATCCTTCTATCTGTCTGTGTGTCTGTGTTAGCTTTCTATCCTTCTATCTGCCTGTGTGTCTGTGTTAGCTTTCTATCCTTCTATCTGTCTGTGTGTCTGTGTTAGCTTTCTATCCTTCTATCAGTCTGTGTGTCTGTGTTAGCTTTCTATCCTTCTATCTGTCTGTGTGCCTGTGTTAGCTTTCTATCCTTCTATCTGTCTGTGTGTCTGTGTTAGCTTTCTATCCTTCTATCTGTCTGTGTGTCTGTGTTAGCTTTCTATCCTTCTAATTGCCTGTGTGCCTGTGTTAGTTTTCTATCCTTCTATCTGTCTGTGTGTCTGTGTTAGCTTTCTATCCTTCTATCTGTCTGTGTGTCTGTTAGCTTTCTATCCTTCTATCAGTCTGTGTGTCTGTGTTAGCTTTCTATCCTTCTATCTGTCTGTGTGTCTGTGTTAGCTTTCTATCCTTCTGTCTGTCTGTGTGCCTGTGTTAGCTTTCTATCCTTCTATCTGTCTGTGTGTCTGTGTTAGCTTTCTATCCTTCTATCTGTCTGTGTGTCTGTGTTAGCTTTCTATCCTTCTATCTGTCTGTGTGTCTGTGTTAGCTTTCTATCCTTCTATCTGTCTGTGTGCCTGTGTTAGCTTTCTAACCTTCTATCTGTCTGTGTGTCTGTGTTAGCTTTCTATCCTTCTGTCTGTGTGTGTTAGCTTTCTATCCTTATATCTGTCTGTGTGTCTGTGTTAGCTTTATATCCTTCTATCTGTCTGTGTGCCTGTGTTAGCTTTCTATCCTTCTGTCTGTCTGTGTGTCTGTGTTAGCTTTCTATCCTTCTGTCTGTCTGTGTGTCTGTGTTAGCTTTCTATCCTTCTGTCTGTCTGTGTGTCTGTGTTAGCTTTCTATCCTTCTATCTGTCTGTGTGTCTGTGTTAGCTTTCTATCCTTCTATCTGTCTGTGTGTCTGTGTTAGCTTTCTATCCTTCTATCTGTCTGTGTGTCTGTGTTAGCTTTTTATCCTTCTATCTGCCTGTGTGTCTGTGTTAGCTTTCTATCCTTATATCTGTCTGTGTGTCTGTGTTAGCTTTCTATCCTTCTATCTGTCTGTGTGCCTGTGTTAGCTCTTGATCCTTCTATCTGTCTGTGTGTCTGTGTTAGCTTTCTATCCTTCTATCTGTCTGTGTGTCTGTGTTAGCTTTCTATCCTTCTATCTGTCTGTGTGTCTGTGTTAGCTCTTGATCCTTCTATCTGTTTGTGTGTCTGTGTTAGCTTTCTATCCTTCTATCTGTCTGTGTTAGCTTTCTATCCTTCTATCTGTCTGTGTGTCTGTGTTAGCTTTCTATCCTTCTGTCTGTGTGTGTTAGCTTTCTATCCTTCTATCTGTCTGTGTGCCTGTGTTAGCTTTCTATCCTTCTGTCTGTGTGTGTTAGCTTTCTATCCTTCTATCTGTCTGTGTGCCTGTGTTAGCTTTCTATCCTTCTATCTGTCTGTGTGTCTGTGTTAGCTTTCTATCCTTCTATCTGTCTGTGTGTCTGTGTTAGCTTTCTATCCTTCTATCTGTCTGTGTGCCTGTGTTAGCTCTTGATCCTTCTATCTGTCTGTGTGCCTGTGTTAGCTTTCTATCCTTCTGTCTGTCTGTGTTTCTGTGTTAGCTTTCTATCCTTCTATCTGTCTGTGTGTCTGTGTTAGCTTTCTATCCTTCTATCTGTCTGTGTGTCTGTGTTAGCTTTCTATCCTTCTATCTGCCTGTGTGTCTGTGTTAGCTTTCTATCCTTCTATCTGTCTGTGTGTCTGTGTTAGCTTTCTATCCTTCTATCAGTCTGTGTGTCTGTGTTAGCTTTCTATCCTTCTATCTGTCTGTGTGTCTGTGTTAGCTTTCTATCCTTCTAATTGCCTGTGTGCCTGTGTTAGTTTTCTATCCTTCTATCTGTCTGTGTGTCTGTGTTAGCTTTCTATCCTTCTATCTGTCTGTGTGTCTGTTAGCTTTCTATCCTTCTATCAGTCTGTGTGTCTGTGTTAGTTTTCTATCCTTCTATCTGTCTGTGTGTCTGTGTTAGCTTTCTATCCTTCTGTCTGTCTGTGTGCCTGTGTTAGCTTTCTATCCTTCTATCTGTCTGTGTGTCTGTGTTAGCTTTCTATCCTTCTATCTGTCTGTGTGTCTGTGTTAGCTTTCTATCCTTCTATCTGTCTGTGTGTCTGTGTTAGCTTTCTATCCTTCTATCTGTCTGTGTGCCTGTGTTAGCTTTCTAACCTTCTATCTGTCTGTGTGTCTGTGTTAGCTTTCTATCCTTCTGTCTGTGTGTGTTAGCTTTCTATCCTTATATCTGTCTGTGTGTCTGTGTTAGCTTTATATCCTTCTATCTGTCTGTGTGCCTGTGTTAGCTTTCTATCCTTCTGTCTGTCTGTGTGTCTGTGTTAGCTTTCTATCCTTCTGTCTGTCTGTGTGTCTGTGTTAGCTTTCTATCCTTCTGTCTGTCTGTGTGTCTGTGTTAGCTTTCTATCCTTCTATCTGTCTGTGTGTCTGTGTTAGCTTTCTATCCTTCTATCTGTCTGTGTGTCTGTGTTAGCTTTCTATCCTTCTATCTGTCTGTGTGTCTGTGTTAGCTTTTTATCCTTCTATCTGCCTGTGTGTCTGTGTTAGCTTTCTATCCTTATATCTGTCTGTGTGTCTGTGTTAGCTTTCTATCCTTCTATCTGTCTGTGTGCCTGTGTTAGCTCTTGATCCTTCTATCTGTCTGTGTGTCTGTGTTAGCTTTCTATCCTTCTATCTGTCTGTGTGTCTGTGTTAGCTTTCTATCCTTCTATCTGTCTGTGTGTCTGTGTTAGCTCTTGATCCTTCTATCTGTTTGTGTGTCTGTGTTAGCTTTCTATCCTTCTATCTGTCTGTGTTAGCTTTCTATCCTTCTATCTGTCTGTGTGTCTGTGTTAGCTTTCTATCCTTCTGTCTGTGTGTGTTAGCTTTCTATCCTTCTATCTGTCTGTGTGCCTGTGTTAGCTTTCTATCCTTCTGTCTGTGTGTGTTAGCTTTCTATCCTTCTATCTGTCTGTGTGCCTGTGTTAGCTTTCTATCCTTCTGTCTGTCTGTGTGCCTGTGTTAGCTTTCTATCCTTCTGTCTGTCTGTGTGTCTGTGTTAGCTTTCTATCCTTCTATCTGTCTGTGTGTCTGTGTTAGCTTTCTATCCTTCTATCTGTCTGTGTGTCTGTGTTAGCTTTCTATCCTTCTATCTGTCTGTGTGCCTGTGTTAGCTCTTGATCCTTCTATCTGTCTGTGTGCCTGTGTTACCTTTCTATCCTTCTATCTGTCTGTGTGTCTGTGTTACCTTTCTATCCTTCTATCTGTCTGTGTGCCTGTGTTAGCTTTCTATCCTTCTATCTGTCTGTGTGTCTGTGTTAGCTTTCTATCCTTCTGTCTGTCTGTGTTTCTGTGTTAGCTTTCTATCCTTCTATCTGTCTGTGTGTCTGTGTTAGCTTTCTATCCTTCTATCTGTCTGTGTGTCTGTGTTAGCTTTCTATCCTTCTATCTGCCTGTGTGTCTGTGTTAGCTTTCTATCCTTCTATCTGTCTGTGTGTCTGTGTTAGCTTTCTATCCTTCTATCAGTCTGTGTGTCTGTGTTAGCTTTCTATCCTTCTATCTGTCTGTGTGTCTGTGTTAGCTTTCTATCCTTCTAATTGCCTGTGTGCCTGTGTTAGTTTTCTATCCTTCTATCTGTCTGTGTGTCTGTGTTAGCTTTCTATCCTTCTATCTGTCTGTGTGTCTGTTAGCTTTCTATCCTTCTATCAGTCTGTGTGTCTGTGTTAGTTTTCTATCCTTCTATCTGTCTGTGTGTCTGTGTTAGCTTTCTATCCTTCTATCTGTCTGTGTGTCTGTGTTAGCTTTCTATCCTTCTATCTGTCTGTGTGTCTGTGTTAGCTTTCTATCCTTCTATCTGTCTGTGTGCCTGTTTTAGCTTTCTATCCTTCTATCTGTCTGTGTGTCTGTGTTAGCTTTCTATCCTTCTATCTGTCTGTGTGCCTGTTTTAGCTTTCTATCCTTCTATCTGTCTGTGTGCCTGTGTTAGCTTTCTATCCTTCTATCTGTCTGTGTGTCTGTGTTAGCTTTCTATCCTTCTATCTGTCTGTGTGTCTGTGTTAGCTTTCTATCCTTCTATCTGTCTGTGTGCCTGTGTTAGCTTTCTATCCTTCTATCTGTCTGTGTGCCTGTGTTAGCTTTCTATCCTTCTATCTGTCTGTGTGTCTGTGTTAGCTTTCTATCCTTCTGTCTGTCTGTGTGTCTGTGTTAGCTTTCTATCCTTCTGTCTGTCTGTGTTAGCTTTCTATCCTTCTGTCTGTCTGTGTGTCTGTGTTAGCTTTCTATCCTTCTATCTGTCTGTGTGTCTGTGTTAGCTTTCTATCCTTCTATCTGTCTGTGTGTCTGTGTTAGCTTTCTATCCTTCTATCTGTCTGTGTGTCTGTGTTAGCTTTTTATCCTTCTATCTGCCTGTGTGTCTGTGTTAGCTTTCTATCCTTATATCTGTCTGTGTGTCTGTGTTAGCTTTCTATCCTTCTATCTGTCTGTGTGTCTGTGTTAGCTTTCTATCCTTCTATCTGTCTGTGTGCCTGTGTTAGCTTTCTATCCTTCTATCTGTCTGTGTGCCTGTGTTAGCTCTTGATCCTTCTATCTGTCTGTGTGTCTGTGTTAGCTTTCTATCCTTCTATCTGTCTGTGTTAGCTTTCTATCCTTCTGTCTGTCTGTGTGTCTGTGTTAGCTTTCTATCCTTCTATCTGTCTGTGTGTCTGTGTTAGCTTTCTATCCTTCTGTCTGTCTGTGTGCCTGTGTTAGCTTTCTATCCTTCTATCTGTCTGTGTGCCTGTGTTAGCTTTCTATCCTTCTATCTGTCTGTGTGTCTGTGTTAGCTTTCTATCCTTCTGTCTGTGTGTGTTAGCTTTCTATCCTTCTATCTGTCTGTGTGCCTGTGTTAGCTTTCTATCCTTCTGTCTGTGTGTGTTAGCTTTCTATCCTTCTATCTGTCTGTGTGCCTGTGTTAGCTTTCTATCCTTCTGTCTGTCTGTGTGCCTGTGTTAGCTTTCTATCCTTCTGTCTGTCTGTGTGTCTGTGTTAGCTTTCTATCCTTCTATCTGTCTGTGTGTCTGTGTTAGCTTTCTATCCTTCTATCTGTCTGTGTGCCTGTGTTAGCTCTTGATCCTTCTATCTGTCTGTGTGCCTGTGTTAGCTTTCTATCCTTCTGTCTGTCTGTGTTTCTGTGTTAGCTTTCTATCCTTCTATCTGTCTGTGTGTCTGTGTTAGCTTTCTATCCTTCTATCTGTCTGTGTGTCTGTGTTAGCTTTCTATCCTTCTATCTGCCTGTGTGTCTGTGTTAGCTTTCTATCCTTCTATCTGTCTGTGTGTCTGTGTTAGCTTTCTATCCTTCTATCAGTCTGTGTGTCTGTGTTAGCTTTCTATCCTTCTATCTGTCTGTGTGTCTGTGTTAGCTTTCTATCCTTCTAATTGCCTGTGTGCCTGTGTTAGTTTTCTATCCTTCTATCTGTCTGTGTGTCTGTGTTAGCTTTCTATCCTTCTATCTGTCTGTGTGTCTGTTAGCTTTCTATCCTTCTATCAGTCTGTGTGTCTGTGTTAGCTTTCTATCCTTCTATCTGTCTGTGTGTCTGTGTTAGCTTTCTATCCTTCTGTCTGTCTGTGTGCCTGTGTTAGCTTTCTATCCTTCTATCTGTCTGTGTGTCTGTGTTAGCTTTCTATCCTTCTATCTGTCTGTGTGTCTGTGTTAGCTTTCTATCCTTCTATCTGTCTGTGTGTCTGTGTTAGCTTTCTATCCTTCTATCTGTCTGTGTGTCTGTGTTAGCTTTCTATCCTTCTATCTGTCTGTGTGTCTGTGTTAGCTTTCTATCCTTCTATCTGTCTGTGTGCCTGTTTTAGCTTTCTATCCTTCTATCTGTCTGTGTGCCTGTGTTAGCTTTCTATCCTTCTATCAGTCTGTGTGTCTGTGTTAGCTTTCTATTCTTCTATCTGTCTGTGTGTCTGTGTTAGCTTTCTATCATTCTATCTGTCTATGTGTCTGTGTTAGCTTTCTATCCTTCTATCTGTCTGTGTGCCTGTGTTAGCTTTCTATCCTTCTATCTGTCTGTGTGCCTGTGTTAGCTTTCTATCCTTCTGTCTGTGTGTGTGTCTGTGTTAGCTTTCTATCCTTCTGTCTGTGTGTCTGTAAGCTTTCTATCCTTCTATCTGTCTGTGTGTCTGTGTTAGCTTTCTATCCTTATATCTGTCTGTGTGTCTGTGTTAGCTTTCTATCCTTCTATCTGTCTGTGTGCCTGTGTTAGCTTTCTATCCTTCTGTCTGTGTGTCTGTAAGCTTTCTATCCTTCTATCTGTCTGTGTGTCTGTGTTAGCTTTCTATCCTTCTATCTGTCTGTGTGTCTGTGTTAGCTTTCTATCCTTCTGTCTGTCTGTGTGTCTGTGTTAGCTTTCTATCCTTCTGTCTGTCTGTGTGTCTGTGTTAGCTTTCTATCCTTCTGTCTGTCTGTGTGTCTGTGTTAGCTTTCTATCCTTCTATCTGTCTGTGTGTCTGTGTTAGCTTTCTATCCTTCTATCTGTCTGTGTGTCTGTGTTAGCTTTCTATCCTTCTATCTGTCTGTGTGTCTGTGTTAGCTTTTTATCCTTCTATCTGCCTGTGTGTCTGTGTTAGCTTTCTATCATTCTATCTGTCTATATGTCTGTGTTAGCTTTCTATCCTTCTATCTGTCTGTGTGCCTGTGTTAGCTTTCTATCCTTCTATCTGTCTGTGTGCCTGTGTTAGCTTTCTATCCTTCTATCTGTCTGTGTGTCTGTGTTAGCTTTCTATCCTTCTGTCTGTCTGTGTGTCTGTGTTAGCTTTCTATCCTTCTGTCTGTCTGTGTTTGCTTTCTATCCTTCTGTTGTCTGTGTGTCTGTGTTAGCTTTCTATCCTTCTATCTGTCTGTGTGTCTGTGTTAGCTTTCTATCCTTCTATCTGTCTGTGTGTCTGTGTTAGCTTTCTATCCTTCTATCTGTCTGTGTGTCTGTGTTAGCTTTTTATCCTTCTATCTGCCTGTGTGTCTGTGTTAGCTTTCTATCCTTCTATCTGTCTGTGTGTCTGTGTTAGCTTTCTATCCTTCTATCTGTCTGTGTGTCTGTGTTAGCTTTCTATCCTTCTATCTGTCTGTGTGTCTGTGTTAGCTTTCTATCCTTCTATCTGTCTGTGTGTCTGTGTTAGCTTTCTATCCTTCTATCTGTCTGTGTGTCTGTGTTAGCTTTTTATCCTTCTATCTGCCTGTGTGTCTGTGTTAGCTTTCTATCCTTATATCAGTCTGTGTGTCTGTGTTAGCTTTCTATCCTTCTATCTGTCTGTGTGTCTGTGTTAGCTTTCTATCCTTCTATCTGTCTGTGTGCCTGTGTTAGATTTCTATCCTTCTATCTGTCTGTGTGTCTGTGTTAGCTCTTGATCCTTCTATCTGTCTGTGTGTCTGTGTTAGCTTTCTATCCTTCTATCTGTCTGTGTTAGCTTTCTATCCTTCTGTCTGTCTGTGTGTCTGTGTTAGCTTTCTATCCTTCTATCTGTCTGTGTGTCTGTGTTAGCTTTCTATCCTTCTGTCTGTATGTGTGCCTGTGTTAGCTTTCTATCCTTCTATCTGTCTGTGTGCCTGTGTTAGCTTTCTATCCTTCTATCTGTCTGTGTGTCTGTGTTAGCTTTCTATCCTTCTGTCTGTGTGTGTTAGCTTTCTATCCTTCTATCTGTCTGTGTGCCTGTGTTAGCTTTCTATCCTTCTGTCTGTGTGTGTTAGCTTTCTATCCTTCTATCTGTCTGTGTGCCTGTGTTAGCTTTCTATCCTTCTGTCTGTCTGTGTGCCTGTGTTAGCTTTCTATCCTTCTATCTGTCTGTGTGCCTGTGTTAGCTTTCTATCCTTCTATCTGTCTGTGTGTCTGTGTTAGCTTTCTATCCTTCTGTCTGTGTGTGTTAGCTTTCTATCCTTCTATCTATCTGTGTGTCTGTGTTAGCTTTCTATCCTTCTGTCTGTCTGTGTGTCTGTGTTAGCTTTCTATCCTTCTATCTGTCTGTGTGCCTGTGTTAGCTTTCTATCCTTCTATCTGTCTGTGTGTCTGTGTTAGCTTTCTATCCTTCTATCTGTCTGTGTGTCTGTGTTAGCTTTCTATCCTTCTGTCTGTCTGTGTGTCTGTGTTAGCTTTCTATCCTTCTATCTGTCTGTGTGCCTGTGTTAGCTTTCTATCCTTCTATCTGTCTGTGTGTCTGTGTTAGCTTTCTATCCTTCTATCTGTCTGTGTGTCTGTGTTAGCTTTCTATCCTTCTATCTGTCTGTGTGTCTGTGTTAGCTTTCTATCCTTCTATCTGCCTGTGTGTCTGTGTTAGCTTTCTATCCTTCTGTCTGTGTGTCTGTGTTAGCTTTCTATCCTTCTATCTGTCTGTGTGCCTGTGTTAGCTTTCTATCCTTCTAGCTGTCTGTGTGCCTGTGTTAGCTTTCTATCCTTCTATCTGTCTGTGTGTCTGTGTTAGCTTTTTATCCTTCTATCTGTCTGTGTGTCTGTGTTAGCTTTCTATCCTTCTATCTGTCTGTGTGTCTGTGTTAGCTTTCTATCCTTCTATCTGTCTGTGTGCCTGTGTTAGCTTTCTATCCTTCTATCTGTCTGTGTGCCTGTGTTAGCTTTCTATCCTTCTATCAGTCTGTGTGTCTGTGTTAGCTTTCTATCCTTCTATCTGTCCGTGTGTCTGTGTTAGCTTTCTATCCTTCTATCAGTCTGTGTGTCTGTGTTAGCTTTCTATCCTTCTATCTGTCTGTGTGTCTGTGTTAGCTTTCTATCATTCTATCTGTCTGTGTGTCTGTGTTAGCTTTCTATCCTTCTATCTGTCTGTGTGCCTGTGTTAGCTTTCTATCCTTCTATCTGTCTGTGTGTCTGTGTTAGCTCTTGATCCTTCTATCTGTCTGTGTGCCTGTGTTAGATTTCTAACCTTCTGTCTCTCTGTGTGTCTGTGTTAGCTTTCTATCCTTCTATCTGTCTGTGTGTCTGTGTTAGCTTTCTATCCTTGTATCTGTCTGTGTGTCTGTGTTAGCTTTCTATCATTCTATCTGTCTGTGTGTCTGTGTTAGCTTTCTATCCTTCTATCTGTCTGTGTGCCTGTGTTAGCTTTCTATCCTTCTGTCTGTCTGTGTGTCTGTGTTAGCTTTCTATCCTTCTATCTGTCTGTGTGTCTGTGTTAGCTTTCTATCCTTCTATCTGTCTGTGTGCCTGTGTTAGCTCTTGATCCTTCTATATGTCTGTGTGTCTGTGTTAGCTTTCTATCCTTCTATCTGTCTGTGTGCCTGTGTTAGCTTTCTATCCTTCTATCTGTCTGTGTGCCTGTGTTAGCTTTCTATCCTTCTGTCTGTGTGTCTGTAAGCTTTCTATCCTTCTATCTGTCTGTGTGTCTGTGTTAGCTTTCTATCATTCTATCTGTCTGTGTGTCTGTGTTAGCTTTCTATCCTTCTGTCTATCTGTGTGTCTGTGTTAGCTTTCTATCCTTCTATCTGTCTGTGTGCCTGTGTTAGCTTTCTATCCTTCTGTCTGTGTGTCTGTAAGCTTTCTATCCTTCTATCTGTCTGTGTGTCTGTGTTAGCTTTCTCTCCTTCTATCTGTCTGTGTGTCTGTGTTAGCTTTCTCTCCTTCTATCTGTCTGTGTGCCTGTGTTAGCTCTTGATCCTTCTATCTGTCTGTGTGCCTGTGTTAGCTTTCTATCCTTCTGTCTGTCTGTGTGTCTGTGTTAGCTTTCTATCCTTCTATCTGTCTGTGTGTCTGTTAGCTTTCTATCCTTCTATCTGTCTGTGTGCCTGTGTTAGCTTTCTATCCTTCTATCTGTCTGTGTGTCTGTGTTAGCTTTCTATCCTTCTATCTGTCTGTGTGTCTGTGTTAGCTTTCTATCCTTCTATCTGTCTGTGTGTCTGTGTTAGCTTTCTATCCTTCTATCTGCCTGTGTGTCTGCGTTAGCTTTCTATCCTTCTATCTGTCTGTGTGCCTGTGTTAGCTTTCTATCCTTCTGTCTGTGTGTCTGTAAGCTTTCTATCCTTCTATCTGTCTGTGTGTCTGTGTTAGCTTTCTATCCTTCTGTCTGTCTGTGTGTCTGTGTTAGCTTTCTATCCTTATATCTGTCTGTGTGTCTGGGTTAGCTTTCTATCCTTCTATCTGTCTGTGTGCCTGTGTTAGCTTTCTATCCTTCTATCTGTCTGTGTGCCTGTGTTAGCTTTCTATCCTTCTGTCTGTGTGTCTGTAAGCTTTCTATCCTTCTATCTGTCTGTGTGTCTGTGTTAGCTTTCTATCCTTATATCTGTCTGTGTGTCTGTGTTAGCTTTCTATCCTTCTATCTGTCTGTGTGCCTGTGTTAGCTTTCTATCCTTCTGTCTGTGTGTCTGTAAGCTTTCTATCCTTCTATCTGTCTGTGTGTCTGTGTTAGCTTTCTATCCTTCTATCTGTCTGTGTGTCTGTGTTAGCTTTCTATCCTTCTGTCTGTCTGTGTGTCTGTGTTAGCTTTCTATCCTTCTGTCTGTCTGTGTTAGCTTTCTATCCTTCTGTCTGTCTGTGTGTCTGTGTTAGCTTTCTATCCTTCTATCTGTCTGTGTGTCTGTGTTAGCTTTCTATCCTTCTATCTGTCTGTGTGTCTGTGTTAGCTTTCTATCCTTCTATCTGTCTGTGTGTCTGTGTTAGCTTTTTATCCTTCTATCTTTCTGTGTGTCTGTGTTAGCTTTCTATCCTTATATCTGTCTGTGTGTCTGTGTTAGCTTTCTATCCTTCTATCTGTCTGTGTGTCTGTGTTAGCTTTCTATCCTTCTGTCTGTCTGTGTGTCTGTGTTAGCTTTCTATCCTTCTATCTGTCTGTGTGTCTGTGTTAGCTTTCTATCCTTCTGTCTGTCTGTGTGCCTGTGTTAGCTTTCTATCCTTCTATCTGTCTGTGTGCCTGTGTTAGCTTTCTATCCTTCTATCTGTCTGTGTGTCTGTGTTAGCTTTCTATCCTATCTGCCTGTGTGCCTGTGTTAGCTTTCTATCCTTCTATCTGTCTGTGTGTCTGTGTTAGCTTTCTATCCTTCTATCTGCCTGTGTGTCTGTGTTAGCTTTCTATCCTTCTGTCTGTGTGTCTGTGTTAGCTTTCTATCCTTCTATCTGTCTGTGTGCCTGTGTTAGCTTTCTATCCTTCTAGCTGTCTGTGTGCCTGTGTTAGCTTTCTATCCTTCTATCTGTCTGTGTGCCTGTGTTAGCTTTCTATCCTTCTATCTGTCTGTGTGTCTGTGTTAGCTTTCTATCCTTCTATCTGTCTGTGTGTCTGTGTTAGCTTTCTATCCTTCTATCTGTCTGTGTGCCTGTGTTAGCTTTCTATCCTTCTATCTGTCTGTGTGCCTGTGTTAGCTTTCTATCCTTCTATCAGTCTGTGTGTCTGTGTTAGCTTTCTATCCTTCTATCTGTCTGTGTGTCTGTGTTAGCTTTCTATCCTTCTATCTGTCTGTGTGTCTGTGTTAGCTTTCTATCCTTCTGTCTGTCTGTGTGTCTGTGTTAGCTTTCTATCCTTCTATCTGTCTGTGTGCCTGTGTTAGCTTTCTATCCTTCTGTCTGTCTGTGTGCCTGTGTTAGCTTTCTATCCTTCTATCTGTCTGTGTGTCTGTGTTAGCTTTCTATCATTCTATCTGTCTGTGTGTCTGTGTTAGCTTTCTATCCTTCTATCTGTCTGTGTGTCTGGGTTAGCTTTCTATCCTTCTGTCTGTCTGTGTTAGCTTTCTATCCTTCTGTCTGTCTGTGTGTCTGGGTTAGCTTTCTATCCTTCTATCTGTCTGTGTGCCTGTGTTAGCTTTCTATCCTTCTATCTGTCTGTGTGCCTGTGTTAGCTTTCTATCCTTCTGTCTGTGTGTCTGTAAGCTTTCTATCCTTCTATCTGTCTGTGTGTCTGTGTTAGCTTTCTATCCTTATATCTGTCTGTGTGTCTGTGTTAGCTTTCTATCCTTCTATCTGTCTGTGTGCCTGTGTTAGCTTTCTATCCTTCTGTCTGTGTGTCTGTAAGCTTTCTATCCTTCTATCTGTCTGTGTGTCTGTGTTAGCTTTCTATCCTTCTATCTGTCTGTGTGTCTGTGTTAGCTTTCTATCCTTCTGTCTGTCTGTGTGTCTGTGTTAGCTTTCTATCCTTCTATCTGTCTGTGTGTCTGTGTTAGCTTTCTATCCTTCTGTCTGTCTGTGTGCCTGTGTTAGCTTTCTATCCTTCTATCTGTCTGTGTGCCTGTGTTAGCTTTCTATCCTTCTATCTGTCTGTGTGTCTGTGTTAGCTTTCTATCCTATCTGCCTGTGTGCCTGTGTTAGCTTTCTATCCTTCTATCTGTCTGTGTGTCTGTGTTAGCTTTCTATCCTTCTATCTGCCTGTGTGTCTGTGTTAGCTTTCTATCCTTATATCTGTCTGTGTGTCTGTGTTAGCTTTCTATCCTTCTATCTGTCTGTGTGCCTGTGTTAGCTCTTGATCCTTCTATCTGTCTGTGTGTCTGTGTTAGCTTTCTATCCTTCTATCTGTCTGTGTGTCTGTGTTAGCTTTCTATCCTTCTGTCTGTGTGTGTTAGCTTTCTATCCTTCTATCTGTCTGTGTGCCTGTGTTAGCTTTCTATCCTTCTGTCTGTCTGTGTGTCTGTGTTAGCTTTCTATCCTTCTATCTGTCTGTGTGTCTGTTAGCTTTCTATCCTTCTATCTGTCTGTGTGCCTGTGTTAGCTTTCTATCCTTCTATCTGTCTGTGTGTCTGTGTTAGCTTTCTATCCTTCTATCTGTCTGTGTGTCTGTGTTAGCTTTCTATCCTTCTATCTGTCTGTGTGTCTGTGTTAGCTTTCTATCATTCTATCTGCCTGTGTGTCTGCGTTAGCTTTCTATCCTTCTATCTGTCTGTGTGCCTGTGTTAGCTTTCTATCCTTCTGTCTGTGTGTCTGTAAGCTTTCTATCCTTCTATCTGTCTGTGTGTCTGTGTTAGCTTTCTATCCTTCTGTCTGTCTGTGTGTCTGTGTTAGCTTTCTATCCTTATATCTGTCTGTGTGTCTGGGTTAGCTTTCTATCCTTCTATCTGTCTGTGTGCCTGTGTTAGCTTTCTATCCTTCTATCTGTCTGTGTGCCTGTGTTAGCTTTCTATCCTTCTGTCTGTGTGTCTGTAAGCTTTCTATCCTTCTATCTGTCTGTGTGTCTGTGTTAGCTTTCTATCCTTATATCTGTCTGTGTGTCTGTGTTAGCTTTCTATCCTTCTATCTGTCTGTGTGCCTGTGTTAGCTTTCTATCCTTCTATCTGTCTGTGTGCCTGTGTTAGCTTTCTATCCTTCTATCTGTCTGTGTGCCTGTGTTAGCTTTCTATCCTTCTGTCTGTGTGTCTGTAAGCTTTCTATCCTTCTATCTGTCTGTGTGTCTGTGTTAGCTTTCTATCCTTCTATCTGTCTGTGTGCCTGTGTTAGCTTTCTATCCTTCTATCTGTCTGTGTGTCTGTGTTAGCTTTCTATCCTTCTGTCTGTCTGTGTGTCTGTGTTAGCTTTCTATCCTTCTGTCTGTCTGTGTTAGCTTTCTATCCTTCTATCTGTCTGTGTGTCTGTGTTAGCTTTCTATCCTTCTATCTGTCTGTGTGTCTGTGTTAGCTTTCTATCCTTCTATCTGTCTGTGTGTCTGTGTTAGCTTTCTATCCTTCTATCTGTCTGTGTGTCTGTGTTAGCTTTTTATCCTTCTATCTGCCTGTGTGTCTGTGTTAGCTTTCTATCCTTATATCTGTCTGTGTGTCTGTGTTAGCTTTCTATCCTTCTATCTGTCTGTGTGTCTGTGTTAGCTTTCTATCCTTCTGTCTGTCTGTGTGTCTGTGTTAGCTTTCTATCCTTCTATCTGTCTGTGTGTCTGTGTTAGCTTTCTATCCTTCTGTCTGTCTGTGTGCCTGTGTTAGCTTTCTATCCTTCTATCTGTCTGTGTGCCTGTGTTAGCTTTCTATCCTTCTATCTGTCTGTGTGTCTGTGTTAGCTTTCTATCCTATCTGCCTGTGTGCCTGTGTTAGCTTTCTATCCTTCTATCTGTCTGTGTGTCTGTGTTAGCTTTCTATCCTTCTATCTGCCTGTGTGTCTGTGTTAGCTTTCTATCCTTCTGTCTGTGTGTCTGTGTTAGCTTTCTATCCTTCTATCTGTCTGTGTGCCTGTGTTAGCTTTCTATCCTTCTAGCTGTCTTTGTGCCTGTGTTAGCTTTCTATCCTTCTATCTGTCTGTGTGCCTGTGTTAGCTTTCTATCCTTCTATCTGTCTGTGTGTCTGTGTTAGCTTTCTATCCTTCTATCTGTCTGTGTGTCTGTGTTAGCTTTCTATCCTTCTATCTGTCTGTGTGCCTGTGTTAGCTTTCTATCCTTCTATCTGTCTGTGTGCCTGTGTTAGCTTTCTATCCTTCTATCAGTCTGTGTGTCTGTGTTAGCTTTCTATCCTTCTATCTGTCTGTGTGTCTGTGTTAGCTTTCTATCCTTCTATCAGTCTGTGTGTCTGTGTTAGCTTTCTATCCTTCTATCTGTCTGTGTGTCTGTGTTAGCTTTCTATCCTTCTATCTGTCTGTGTGTCTGTGTTAGCTTTCTATCCTTCTATCTGTCTGTGTGTCTGTGTTAGCTTTCTATCCTTCTATCTGTCTGTGTGTCTGTGTTAGCTTTCTATCCTTCTGTCTGTCTGTGTGTCTGTGTTAGCTTTCTATCCTTCTATCTGTCTGTGTGCCTGTGTTAGCTTTCTATCCTTCTGTCTGTCTGTGTGCCTGTGTTAGCTTTCTATCCTTCTATCTGTCTGTGTGTCTGTGTTAGCTTTCTATCCTTCTATCTGTCTGTGTGTCTGTGTTAGCTTTCTATCCTTCTATCAGTCTGTGTGCCTGTGTTAGCTTTCTATCCTTCTATCTGTCTGTGTGTCTGTGTTAGCTTTCTATCCTTCTATCTGTCTGTGTGTCTGTGTTAGCTTTCTATCCTTCTATCAGTCTGTGTGTCTGTGTTAGCTTTCTATCCTTCTATCTGTCTGTGTGTCTGTGTTAGCTTTCTATCCTTATATCTGTCTGTGTGCCTGTGTTAGCTCTTGATCCTTCTATCTGTCTGTGTGTCTGTGTTAGCTTTCTATCCTTCTATCTGTCTGTGTGTCTGTGTTAGCTTTCTATCCTTCTGTCTGTGTGTGTTAGCTTTCTATCCTTCTATCTGTCTGTGTGTCTGTGTTAGCTTTCTATCCTTCTATCTGTCTGTGTGTCTGTGTTAGCTTTCTATCCTTCTATCTGTCTGTGTGTCTGTGTTAGCTTTTTATCCTTCTATCTGCCTGTGTGTCTGTGTTAGCTTTCTATCCTTATATCTGTCTGTGTGTCTGTGTTAGCTTTCTATCCTTCTATCTGTCTGTGTGTCTGTGTTAGCTTTCTATCCTTCTGTCTGTCTGTGTGTCTGTGTTAGCTTTCTATCCTTCTATCTGTCTGTGTGTCTGTGTTAGCTTTCTATCCTTCTGTCTGTCTGTGTGCCTGTGTTAGCTTTCTATCCTTCTGTCTGTCTGTGTGTCTGTGTTAGCTTTCTATCCTTCTATCTGTCTGTGTGTCTGTTAGCTTTCTATCCTTCTATCAGTCTGTGTGTCTGTGTTAGCTTTCTATCCTTCTATCTGTCTGTGTGTCTGTGTTAGCTTTCTATCCTTCTATCAGTCTGTGTGTCTGTGTTAGCTTTCTATCCTTCTATCTGTCTGTGTGTCTGTGTTAGCTTTCTATCCTTCTATCTGTCTGTGTGTCTGTGTTAGCTTTCTATCCTTCTATCTGTCTGTGTGTCTGTGTTAGCTTTCTATCCTTCTATCTGTCTGTGTGTCTGTGTTAGCTTTCTATCCTTCTGTCTGTCTGTGTGTCTGTGTTAGCTTTCTATCCTTCTATCTGTCTGTGTGCCTGTGTTAGCTTTCTATCCTTCTGTCTGTCTGTGTGCCTGTGTTAGCTTTCTATCCTTCTATCTGTCTGTGTGTCTGTGTTAGCTTTCTATCCTTCTATCTGTCTGTGTGTCTGTGTTAGCTTTCTATCCTTCTATCAGTCTGTGTGCCTGTGTTAGCTTTCTATCCTTCTATCTGTCTGTGTGTCTGTGTTAGCTTTCTATCCTTCTATCTGTCTGTGTGTCTGTGTTAGCTTTCTATCCTTCTATCAGTCTGTGTGTCTGTGTTAGCTTTCTATCCTTCTATCTGTCTGTGTGTCTGTGTTAGCTTTCTATCCTTATATCTGTCTGTGTGCCTGTGTTAGCTCTTGATCCTTCTATCTGTCTGTGTGTCTGTGTTAGCTTTCTATCCTTCTATCTGTCTGTGTGTCTGTGTTAGCTTTCTATCCTTCTGTCTGTGTGTGTTAGCTTTCTATCCTTCTATCTGTCTGTGTGTCTGTGTTAGCTTTCTATCCTTCTATCTGTCTGTGTGTCTGTGTTAGCTTTCTATCCTTCTATCTGTCTGTGTGTCTGTGTTAGCTTTTTATCCTTCTATCTGCCTGTGTGTCTGTGTTAGCTTTCTATCCTTATATCTGTCTGTGTGTCTGTGTTAGCTTTCTATCCTTCTATCTGTCTGTGTGTCTGTGTTAGCTTTCTATCCTTCTGTCTGTCTGTGTGTCTGTGTTAGCTTTCTATCCTTCTATCTGTCTGTGTGTCTGTGTTAGCTTTCTATCCTTCTGTCTGTCTGTGTGCCTGTGTTAGCTTTCTATCCTTCTATCTGTCTGTGTGCCTGTGTTAGCTTTCTATCCTTCTATCTGTCTGTGTGCCTGTGTTAGCTTTCTATCCTTCTATCTGTCTGTGTGTCTGTGTTAGCTTTCTATCCTATCTGCCTGTGTGTCTGTGTTAGCTTTCTATCCTTCTATCTGTCTGTGTGTCTGTGTTAGCTTTCTATCCTTCTATCTGTCTGTGTGTCTGTGTTAGCTTTCTATCCTATCTGCCTGTGTGCCTGTGTTAGCTTTCTATCCTTCTATCTGTCTGTGTGTCTGTGTTAGCTTTCTATCCTTCTATCTGCCTGTGTGTCTGTGTTAGCTTTCTATCCTTCTATCTGTCTGTGTGTCTGTGTTAGCTTTCTATCCTTCTATCTGTCTGTGTGCCTGTGTTAGCTTTCTATCCTTCTAGCTGTCTGTGTGCCTGTGTTAGCTTTCTATCCTTCTATCTGTCTGTGTGCCTGTGTTAGCTTTCTATCCTTCTATCTGTCTGTGTGTCTGTGTTAGCTTTCTATCCTTCTATCTGTCTGTGTGTCTGTGTTAGCTTTCTATCCTTCTATCTGTCTGTGTGCCTGTGTTAGCTTTCTATCCTTCTATCTGTCTGTGTGCCTGTGTTAGCTTTCTATCCTTCTATCAGTCTGTGTGTCTGTGTTAGCTTTCTATCCTTCTATCTGTCTGTGTGTCTGTGTTAGCTTTCTATCCTTCTATCAGTCTGTGTGTCTGTGTTAGCTTTCTATCCTTCTATCTGTCTGTGTGTCTGTGTTAGCTTTCTATCCTTCTGTCTGTCTGTGTGTCTGTGTTAGCTTTCTATCCTTCTATCTGTCTGTGTGTCTGTGTTAGCTTTCTATCCTTCTGTCTGTCTGTGTGCCTGTGTTAGCTTTCTATCCTTCTATCTGTCTGTGTGCCTGTGTTAGCTTTCTATCCTTCTATCTGTCTGTGTGTCTGTGTTAGCTTTCTATCCTATCTGCCTGTGTGCCTGTGTTAGCTTTCTATCCTTCTATCTGTCTGTGTGCCTGTGTTAGCTTTCTATCCTTCTATCAGTCTGTGTGTCTGTGTTAGCTTTCTATCCTTCTATCTGTCTGTGTGTCTGTGTTAGCTTTCTATCCTTCTATCAGTCTGTGTGTCTGTGTTAGCTTTCTATCCTTCTATCTGTCTGTGTGTCTGTGTTAGCTTTCTATCCTTCTATCTGTCTGTGTGTCTGTGTTAGCTTTCTATCATTCTATCTGTCTGTGTGTCTGTGTTAGCTTTCTATCCTTCTATCTGTCTGTGTGTCTGGGTTAGCTTTCTATCCTTCTGTCTGTCTGTGTTAGCTTTCTATCCTTCTGTCTGTCTGTGTGTCTGGGTTAGCTTTCTATCCTTCTATCTGTCTGTGTGCCTGTGTTAGCTTTCTATCCTTCTATCTGTCTGTGTGCCTGTGTTAGCTTTCTATCCTTCTGTCTGTGTGTCTGTAAGCTTTCTATCCTTCTATCTGTCTGTGTGTCTGTGTTAGCTTTCTATCCTTATATCTGTCTGTGTGTCTGTGTTAGCTTTCTATCCTTCTATTTGTCTGTGTGCCTGTGTTAGCTTTCTATCCTTCTGTCTGTGTGTCTGTAAGCTTTCTATCCTTCTATCTGTCTGTGTGTCTGTGTTAGCTTTCTATCCTTCTATCTGTCTGTGTGTCTGTGTTAGCTTTCTATCCTTCTGTCTGTCTGTGTGTCTGTGTTAGCTTTCTATCCTTCTGTCTGTCTGTGTTAGCTTTCTATCCTTCTGTCTGTCTGTGTGTCTGTGTTAGCTTTCTATCCTTCTATCTGTCTGTGTGTCTGTGTTAGCTTTCTATCCTTCTATCTGTCTGTGTGTCTGTGTTAGCTTTCTATCCTTCTATCTGTCTGTGTGTCTGTGTTAGCTTTCTATCCTTCTATCTGTCTGTGTGTCTGTGTTAGCTCTTGATCCTTCTATCTGTCTGTGTGTCTGTGTTAGCTTTCTATCCTTCTATCTGTCTGTGTTAGCTTTCTATCCTTCTGTCTGTCTGTGTGTCTGTGTTAGCTTTCTATCCTTCTATCTGTCTGTGTGTCTGTGTTAGCTTTCTATCCTTCTGTCTGTCTGTGTGCCTGTGTTAGCTTTCTATCCTTCTATCTGTCTGTGTGCCTGTGTTAGCTTTCTATCCTTCTATCTGTCTGTGTGTCTGTGTTAGCTTTCTATCCTTCTGTCTGTCTGTGTGTCTGTGTTAGCTTTCTATCCTTCTATCTGTCTGTGTGCCTGTGTTAGCTTTCTATCCTTCTATCTGTCTATCTGTCTGTGTGTCTGTGTTAGCTTTCTATCCTTCTATCTGTCTGTGTGTCTGTGTTAGCTTTCTATCCTTCTATCTGTCTGTGTGTCTGTGTTAGCTTTCTATCCTTCTGTCTGTCTGTGTGTCTGTGTTAGCTTTCTATCCTTCTATCTGTCTGTGTGCCTGTGTTAGCTTTCTATCCTTCTATCTGTCTGTGTGTCTGTGTTAGCTTTCTATCCTTCTATCTGTCTGTGTGCCTGTGTTAGCTTTCTATCCTTCTATCTGTCTGTGTGTCTGTGTTAGCTTTCTATCCTTCTATCTGCCTGTGTGTCTGTGTTAGCTTTCTATCCTTCTGTCTGTGTGTCTGTGTTAGCTTTCTATCCTTCTATCTGTCTGTGTGTCTGTGTTAGCTTTCTATCCTTCTGTCTGTCTGTGTGCCTGTGTTAGCTTTCTATCCTTCTATCTGTCTGTGTGCCTGTGTTAGCTTTCTATCCTTCTATCTGTCTGTGTGTCTGTGTTAGCTTTCTATCCTATCTGCCTGTGTGCCTGTGTTAGCTTTCTATCCTTCTATCTGTCTGTGTGCCTGTGTTAGCTTTCTATCCTTCTATCAGTCTGTGTGTCTGTGTTAGCTTTCTATCCTTCTGTCTGTGTGTCTGTGTTAGCTTTCTATCCTTCTATCTGTCTGTGTGTCTGTGTTAGCTTTCTATCCTTCTATCTGTCTGTGTGCCTGTGTTAGCTTTCTATCCTTCTATCTGTCTGTGTGCCTGTGTTAGCTTTCTATCCTTCTATCAGTCTGTGTGTCTGTGTTAGCTTTCTATCCTTCTATCTGTCTGTGTGTCTGTGTTAGCTTTCTATCCTTCTATCAGTCTGTGTGTCTGTGTTAGCTTTCTATCCTTCTATCTGTCTGTGTGTCTGTGTTAGCTTTCTATCCTTCTGTCTGTCTGTGTGTCTGTGTTAGCTTTCTATCCTTCTATCTGTCTGTGTGTCTGTGTTAGCTTTCTATCCTTCTGTCTGTCTGTGTGCCTGTGTTAGCTTTCTATCCTTCTATCTGTCTGTGTGCCTGTGTTAGCTTTCTATCCTTCTATCTGTCTGTGTGTCTGTGTTAGCTTTCTATCCTATCTGCCTGTGTGCCTGTGTTAGCTTTCTATCCTTCTATCTGTCTGTGTGCCTGTGTTAGCTTTCTATCCTTCTATCAGTCTGTGTGTCTGTGTTAGCTTTCTATCCTTCTATCTGTCTGTGTGTCTGTGTTAGCTTTCTATCCTTCTATCAGTCTGTGTGTCTGTGTTAGCTTTCTATCCTTCTATCTGTCTGTGTGTCTGTGTTAGCTTTCTATCCTTCTATCTGTCTGTGTGTCTGTGTTAGCTTTCTATCATTCTATCTGTCTGTGTGTCTGTGTTAGCTTTCTATCCTTCTATCTGTCTGTGTGTCTGGGTTAGCTTTCTATCCTTCTGTCTGTCTGTGTTAGCTTTCTATCCTTCTATCTGTCTGTGTGTCTGTGTTAGCTTTCTATCCTTCTATCTGTCTGTGTGTCTGTGTTAGCTTTCTATCCTTCTATCAGTCTGTGTGTCTGTGTTAGCTTTCTATCCTTCTATCTGTCTGTGTGCCTGTGTTAGCTTTCTATCCTTCTATCTGTCTGTGTGTCTGTGTTAGCTTTCTATCCTTCTGTCTGTCTGTGTGTCTGGGTTAGCTTTCTATCCTTCTATCTGTCTGTGTGCCTGTGTTAGCTTTCTATCCTTCTATCTGTCTGTGTGTCTGGGTTAGCTTTCTATCCTTCTGTCTGTCTGTGTTAGCTTTCTATCCTTCTATCTGTCTGTGTGTCTGTGTTAGCTTTCTATCCTTCTATCTGTCTGTGTGTCTGTGTTAGCTTTCTATCCTTCTATCAGTCTGTGTGTCTGTGTTAGCTTTCTATCCTTCTATCTGTCTGTGTGCCTGTGTTAGCTTTCTATCCTTCTATCTGTCTGTCTGTCTGTGTTAGCTTTCTATCCTTCTGTCTGTCTGTGTGTCTGGGTTAGCTTTCTATCCTTCTATCTGTCTGTGTGCCTGTGTTAGCTTTCTATCCTTCTATCTGTCTGTGTGCCTGTGTTAGCTTTCTATCCTTCTGTCTGTGTGTCTGTAAGCTTTCTATCCTTCTATCTGTCTGTGTGTCTGTGTTAGCTTTCTATCCTTATATCTGTCTGTGTGTCTGTGTTAGCTTTCTATCCTTCTATCTGTCTGTGTGCCTGTGTTAGCTTTCTATCCTTCTGTCTGTGTGTCTGTAAGCTTTCTATCCTTCTATCTGTCTGTGTGTCTGTGTTAGCTTTCTATCCTTCTATCTGTCTGTGTGTCTGTGTTAGCTTTCTATCCTTCTGTCTGTCTGTGTGTCTGTGTTAGCTTTCTATCCTTCTGTCTGTCTGTGTTAGCTTTCTATCCTTCTGTCTGTCTGTGTGTCTGTGTTAGCTTTCTATCCTTCTATCTGTCTGTGTGTCTGTGTTAGCTTTCTATCCTTCTATCTGTCTGTGTGTCTGTGTTAGCTTTCTATCCTTCTATCTGCCTGTGTGTCTGTGTTAGCTTTCTATCCTTATATCTGTCTGTGTGTCTGTGTTAGCTTTCTATCCTTCTATCTGTCTGTGTGTCTGTGTTAGCTTTCTATCCTTCTATCTGTCTGTGTGCCTGTGTTAGCTTTCTATCCTTCTATCTGTCTGTGTGCCTGTGTTAGCTCTTGATCCTTCTATCTGTCTGTGTGTCTGTGTTAGCTTTCTATCCTTCTATCTGTCTGTGTTAGCTTTCTATCCTTCTGTCTGTCTGTGTGTCTGTGTTAGCTTTCTATCCTTCTATCTGTCTGTGTGTCTGTGTTAGCTTTCTATCCTTCTGTCTGTCTGTGTGCCTGTGTTAGCTTTCTATCCTTCTATCTGTCTGTGTGCCTGTGTTAGCTTTCTATCCTTCTATCTGTCTGTGTGTCTGTGTTAGCTTTCTATCCTTCTGTCTGTGTGTGTTAGCTTTCTATCCTTCTATCTGTCTGTGTGCCTGTGTTAGCTTTCTATCCTTCTATCTGTCTGTGTGTCTGTGTTAGCTTTCTATCCTTCTATCTGTCTGTGTGTCTGTGTTAGCTTTCTATCCTTCTGTCTGTCTGTGTGTCTGTTTTAGCTTTCTATCCTTCTATCTGTCTGTGTGCCTGTGTTAGCTTTCTATCCTTCTATCTGTCTGTGTGCCTGTGTTAGCTCTTGATCCTTCTATCTGTCTGTGTGTCTGTGTTAGCTTTCTATCCTTCTATCTGTCTGTGTTAGCTTTCTATCCTTCTGTCTGTCTGTGTGTCTGTGTTAGCTTTCTATCCTTCTATCTGTCTGTGTGTCTGTGTTAGCTTTCTATCCTTCTGTCTGTCTGTGTGCCTGTGTTAGCTTTCTATCCTTCTATCTGTCTGTGTGCCTGTGTTAGCTTTCTATCCTTCTATCTGTCTGTGTGTCTGTGTTAGCTTTCTATCCTTCTGTCTGTGTGTGTTAGCTTTCTATCCTTCTATCTGTCTGTGTGCCTGTGTTAGCTTTCTATCCTTCTATCTGTCTGTGTGTCTGTGTTAGCTTTCTATCCTTCTATCTGTCTGTGTGTCTGTGTTAGCTTTCTATCCTTCTGTCTGTCTGTGTGTCTGTGTTAGCTTTCTATCCTTCTATCTGTCTGTGTGCCTGTGTTAGCTTTCTATCCTTCTATCTGTCTGTGTGTCTGTGTTAGCTTTCTATCCTTCTATCTGCCTGTGTGCCTGTGTTAGCTTTCTATCCTTCTATCTGTCTGTGTGTCTGTGTTAGCTTTCTATCCTTCTATCTGCCTGTGTGTCTGTGTTAGCTTTCTATCCTTCTGTCTGTGTGTCTGTGTTAGCTTTCTATCCTTCTATCTGTCTGTGTGCCTGTGTTAGCTTTCTATCCTTCTAGCT
This sequence comes from Acipenser ruthenus, assembly GCF_902713425.1. Taxonomy (NCBI): domain Eukaryota; kingdom Metazoa; phylum Chordata; class Actinopteri; order Acipenseriformes; family Acipenseridae; genus Acipenser; species Acipenser ruthenus. Next base: position 6,985,087 of record NC_081236.1, on the reverse strand, counting down.
GTCTGTGTGCCTGTGTTAGCTTTCTATCCTTCTATCTGTCTGTGTGCCTGTGTTAGCTTTCTATCCTTCTATCTGTCTGTGTGTCTGTGTTAGCTTTCTATCCTTCTATCTGTCTGTGTGTCTGTGTTAGCTTTCTATCCTTCTATCTGTCTGTGTGTCTGTGTTAGCTTTCTATCCTTCTATCTGTCTGTGTGCCTGTGTTAGCTTTCTATCCTTCTATCTGTCTGTGTGCCTGTGTTAGCTTTCTATCCTTCTATCAGTCTGTGTGTCTGTGTTAGCTTTCTATCCTTCTATCTGTCTGTGTGTCTATGTTAGCTTTCTATCCTTCTATCAGTCTGTGTGTCTGTGTTAGCTTTCTATCCTTCTATCTGTCTGTGTGTCTGTGTTAGCTTTCTATCATTCTATCTGTCTGTGTGTCTGTGTTAGCTTTCTATCCTTCTATCTGTCTGTGTGCCTGTGTTAGCTTTCTATCCTTCTATCTGTCTGTGTGTCTGTGTTAGCTCTTGATCCTTCTATCTGTCTGTGTGCCTGTGTTAGCTTTCTATCCTTCTGTCTGTCTGTGTGTCTGTGTTAGCTTTCTATCCTTCTATCTGTCTGTGTGTCTGTTAGCTTTCTATCCTTCTATCTGTCTGTGTGCCTGTGTTAGCTCTTGATCCTTCTATCTGTCTGTGTGTCTGTGTTAGCTTTCTATCATTCTATCTGTCTGTGTGTCTGTGTTAGCTTTCTATCCTTCTATCTGTCTGTGTGCCTGTGTTAGCTTTCTATCCTTCTGTCTGTCTGTGTGCCTGTGTTAGCTTTCTATCCTTCTGTCTGTGTGTCTGTAAGCTTTCTATCCTTCTATCTGTCTGTGTGTCTGTGTTAGCTTTCTATCATTCTATCTGTCTGTGTGTCTGTGTTAGCTTTCTATCCTTCTGTCTGTCTGTGTGTCTGTGTTAGCTTTCTATCCTTCTATCTGTCTGTGTGCCTGTGTTAGCTTTCTATCCTTCTATCTGTCTGTGTGTCTGTGTTAGCTTTCTATCCTTCTATCTGTCTGTGTGCCTGTGTTAGCTTTCTATCCTTCTGTCTGTGTGTCTGTAAGCTTTCTATCCTTCTATCTGTCTGTGTGTCTGTGTTAGCTTTCTCTCCTTCTATCTGTCTGTGTGTCTGTGTTAGCTTTCTCTCCTTCTATCTGTCTGTGTGCCTGTGTTAGCTCTTGATCCTTCTATCTGTCTGTGTGCCTGTGTTAGCTTTCTATCCTTCTGTCTGTCTGTGTGTCTGTGTTAGCTTTCTATCCTTCTATCTGTCTGTGTGTCTGTTAGCTTTCTATCCTTCTATCTATCTGTGTGCCTGTGTTAGCTTTCTATCCTTCTATCTGTCTGTGTGTCTGTGTTAGCTTTCTATCCTTCTATCTGTCTGTGTGTCTGTTAGCTTTCTATCCTTCTATCTGTCTGTGTGCCTGTGTTAGCTCTTGATCCTTCTATCTGTCTGTGTGCCTGTGTTAGCTTTCTATCCTTCTGTCTGTCTGTGTGTCTGTGTTAGCTTTCTATCCTTCTATCTGTCTGTGTGTCTGTGTTAGCTCTTGATCCTTCTATCTGTCTGTGTGCCTGTGTTAGCTTTCTATCCTTCTGTCTGTCTGTGTGTCTGTGTTAGCTTTCTATCCTTCTATCTGTCTGTGTGTCTGTTAGCTTTCTATCCTTCTATCTGTCTGTGTGCCTGTGTTAGCTTTCTATCCTTCTATCTGTCTGTGTGTCTGTTAGCTTTCTATCCTTCTATCTGTCTGTGTGCCTGTGTTAGCTTTCTATCCTTCTATCTGTCTGTGTGCCTGTGTTAGCTTTCTATCATTCTATCTGTCTGTGTGTCTGTGTTAGCTTTCTATCCTTCTATCTGCTTGTGTGCCTGTGTTAGCTTTCTATCCTTCTATCTGTCTGTGTGCCTGTGTTAGCTTTCTATCCTTCTATCTGTCTGTGTGTCTGTGTTAGCTTTCTCTCCTTCTATCTGTCTGTGTGTCTGTGTTAGCTTTCTCTCCTTCTATCTGTCTGTGTGCCTGTGTTAGCTCTTGATCCTTCTATCTGTCTGTGTGCCTGTGTTAGCTTTCTATCCTTCTGTCTGTCTGTGTGTCTGTGTTAGCTTTCTATCCTTCTATCTGTCTGTGTGTCTGTTAGCTTTCTATCCTTCTATCTGTCTGTGTGCCTGTGTTAGCTTTCTATCCTTCTATCTGTCTGTGTGTCTGTGTTAGCTTTCTATCCTTCTATCTGTCTGTGTGTCTGTGTTAGCTTTCTATCCTTCTATCTGTCTGTGTGTCTGTGTTAGCTTTCTATCCTTCTATCTGCCTGTGTGTCTGTGTTAGCTTTCTATCCTTCTATCTGTCTGTGTGCCTGTGTTAGCTTTCTATCCTTCTGTCTGTGTGTCTCTAAGCTTTCTATCCTTCTATCTGTCTGTGTGTCTGTGTTAGCTTTCTATCCTTCTGTCTGTCTGTGTGTCTGTGTTAGCTTTCTATCCTTCTATCTGCTTGTGTGCCTGTGTTAGCTTTCTATCCTTCTATCTGTCTGTGTGTCTGTGTTAGCTTTCTATCCTTCTATCTGTCTGTGTGTCTGTGTTAGCTTTCTATCCTTCTATCTGTCTGTGTGTCTGTGTTAGCTTTCTCTCCTTCTATCTGTCTGTGTGTCTGTGTTAGCTTTCTCTCCTTCTATCTGTCTGTGTGCCTGTGTTAGCTCTTGATCCTTCTATCTGTCTGTGTGCCTGTGTTAGCTTTCTATCCTTCTGTCTGTCTGTGTGTCTGTGTTAGCTTTCTATCCTTCTATCTGTCTGTGTGTCTGTTAGCTTTCTATCCTTCTATCTGTCTGTGTGCCTGTGTTAGCTTTCTATCCTTCTATCTGTCTGTGTGTCTGTGTTAGCTTTCTATCCTTCTATCTGTCTGTGTGTCTGTGTTAGCTTTCTATCCTTCTATCTGTCTGTGTGTCTGTGTTAGCTTTCTATCCTTCTATCTGCCTGTGTGTCTGTGTTAGCTTTCTATCCTTCTATCTGTCTGTGTGCCTGTGTTAGCTTTCTATCCTTCTGTCTGTGTGTCTCTAAGCTTTCTATCCTTCTATCTGTCTGTGTGTCTGTGTTAGCTTTCTATCCTTCTGTCTGTCTGTGTGTCTGTGTTAGCTTTCTATCCTTATATCTGTCTGTGTGTCTGGGTTAGCTTTCTATCCTTCTATCTGTCTGGGTGCCTGTGTTAGCTTTCTATCCTTCTGTCTGTCTGTGTGTCTGTGTTAGCTTTCTATCCTTCTGTCTGTCTGTGTGTCTGTGTTAGCTTTCTATCCTTCTATCTGTCTGTGTGTGTTAGCTTTCTATCCTTCTGTCTGTCTGTGTGTCTGTGTTAGCTTTCTATCCTTCTATCTGTCTGTGTGTGTTAGCTTTCTATCCTTCTATCTGTCTGTGTGTCTGTGTTAGCTCTTGATCCTTCTATCTGTCTGTGTGCCTGTGTTAGCTTTCTATCCTTCTGTCTGTCTGTGTGTCTGTGTTAGCTTTCTATCCTTCTATCTGTCTGTGTGTCTGTTAGCTTTCTATCCTTCTATCTGTCTGTGTGTCTGTTAGCTTTCTATCCTTCTATCTGTCTGTGTGCCTGTGTTAGCTTTCTATCCTTCTATCTGTCTGTGTGTCTGTGTTAGCTTTCTATCCTTCTATCTGTCTGTGTGTCTGTTAGCTTTCTATCCTTCTATCTGTCTGTGTGCCTGTGTTAGCTCTTGATCCTTCTATCTGTCTGTGTGCCTGTGTTAGCTTTCTATCCTTCTGTCTGTCTGTGTGTCTGTGTTAGCTTTCTATCCTTCTATCTGTCTGTGTGTCTGTGTTAGCTCTTGATCCTTCTATCTGTCTGTGTGCCTGTGTTAGCTTTCTATCCTTCTGTCTGTCTGTGTGTCTGTGTTAGCTTTCTATCCTTCTATCTGTCTGTGTGTCTGTTAGCTTTCTATCCTTCTATCTGTCTGTGTGCCTGTGTTAGCTTTCTATCCTTCTATCTGTCTGTGTGTCTGTTAGCTTTCTATCCTTCTATCTGTCTGTGTGCCTGTGTTAGCTTTCTATCCTTCTATCTGTCTGTGTGCCTGTGTTAGCTTTCTATCATTCTATCTGTCTGTGTGTCTGTGTTAGCTTTCTATCCTTCTATCTGCTTGTGTGCCTGTGTTAGCTTTCTATCCTTCTATCTGTCTGTGTGCCTGTGTTAGCTTTCTATCCTTCTATCTGTCTGTGTGTCTGTGTTAGCTTTCTCTCCTTCTATCTGTCTGTGTGTCTGTGTTAGCTTTCTCTCCTTCTATCTGTCTGTGTGCCTGTGTTAGCTCTTGATCCTTCTATCTGTCTGTGTGCCTGTGTTAGCTTTCTATCCTTCTGTCTGTCTGTGTGTCTGTGTTAGCTTTGTATCCTTCTATCTGTCTGTGTGTCTGTTAGCTTTCTATCCTTCTATCTGTCTGTGTGCCTGTGTTAGCTTTCTATCCTTCTATCTGTCTGTGTGTCTGTGTTAGCTTTCTATCCTTCTATCTGTCTGTGTGTCTGTGTTAGCTTTCTATCCTTCTATCTGTCTGTGTGTCTGTGTTAGCTTTCTATCCTTCTATCTGCCTGTGTGTCTGTGTTAGCTTTCTATCCTTCTATCTGTCTGTGTGCCTGTGTTAGCTTTCTATCCTTCTGTCTGTGTGTCTCTAAGCTTTCTATCCTTCTATCTGTCTGTGTGTCTGTGTTAGCTTTCTATCCTTCTGTCTGTCTGTGTGTCTGTGTTAGCTTTCTATCCTTCTATCTGCTTGTGTGCCTGTGTTAGCTTTCTATCCTTCTATCTGTCTGTGTGTCTGTGTTAGCTTTCTATCCTTCTATCTGTCTGTGTGTCTGTGTTAGCTTTCTCTCCTTCTATCTGTCTGTGTGTCTGTGTTAGCTTTCTCTCCTTCTATCTGTCTGTGTGCCTGTGTTAGCTCTTGATCCTTCTATCTGTCTGTGTGCCTGTGTTAGCTTTCTATCCTTCTGTCTGTCTGTGTGTCTGTGTTAGCTTTCTATCCTTCTATCTGTCTGTGTGTCTGTTAGCTTTCTATCCTTCTATCTGTCTGTGTGCCTGTGTTAGCTTTCTATCCTTCTATCTGTCTGTGTGTCTGTGTTAGCTTTCTATCCTTCTATCTGTCTGTGTGTCTGTGTTAGCTTTCTATCCTTCTATCTGTCTGTGTGTCTGTGTTAGCTTTCTATCCTTCTATCTGCCTGTGTGTCTGTGTTAGCTTTCTATCCTTCTATCTGTCTGTGTGCCTGTGTTAGCTTTCTATCCTTCTGTCTGTGTGTCTCTAAGCTTTCTATCCTTCTATCTGTCTGTGTGTCTGTGTTAGCTTTCTATCCTTCTGTCTGTCTGTGTGTCTGTGTTAGCTTTCTATCCTTATATCTGTCTGTGTGTCTGGGTTAGCTTTCTATCCTTCTATCTGTCTGTGTGCCTGTGTTAGCTTTCTATCCTTCTGTCTGTCTGTGTGTCTGTGTTAGCTTTCTATCCTTCTGTCTGTCTGTGTGTCTGTGTTAGCTTTCTATCCTTCTATCTGTCTGTGTGTGTTAGCTTTCTATCCTTCTATCTGTCTGTGTGCCTGTGTTAGCTTTCTATCCTTCTATCTGTCTGTGTGTCTGTGTTAGCTTTCTATCCTTCTATCTGTCTGTGTGTCTGTGTTAGCTTTCTCTCCTTCTATCTGTCTGTGTGTCTGTGTTAGCTTTCTCTCCTTCTATCTGTCTGTGTGCCTGTGTTAGCTCTTGATCCTTCTATCTGTCTGTGTGCCTGTGTTAGCTTTCTATCCTTCTGTCTGTCTGTGTGTCTGTGTTAGCTTTCTATCCTTCTATCTGTCTGTGTGTCTGTTAGCTTTCTATCCTTCTATCTGTCTGTGTGCCTGTGTTAGCTTTCTATCCTTCTATCTGTCTGTGTGTCTGTGTTAGCTTTCTATCCTTCTATCTGTCTGTGTGCCTGTGTTAGCTTTCTATCCTTCTATCTGTCTGTGTGCCTGTGTTAGCTTTCTATCCTTCTATCTGTCTGTGTGTCTGTGTTAGCTTTCTATCCTTCTATCTGTCTGTGTGTCTGTGTTAGCTTTCTATCCTTCTATCTGTCTGTGTGTCTGTGTTAGCTTTCTATCCTTCTATCTGCCTGTGTGTCTGTGTTAGCTTTCTATCCTTCTATCTGTCTGTGTGCCTGTGTTAGCTTTCTATCCTTCTGTCTGTGTGTCTCTAAGCTTTCTACCCTTCTATCTGTCTGTGTGTCTGTGTTAGCTTTCTATCCTTCTATCTGTCTGTGTGCCTGTGTTAGCTTTCTATCCTTCTGTCTGTCTGTGTGTCTGTGTTAGCTTTCTATCCTTCTATCTGCTTGTGTGCCTGTGTTAGCTTTCTATCCTTCTATCTGTCTGTGTGTCTGTGTTAGCTTTCTATCCTTCTATCTGTCTGTGTGTCTGTGTTAGCTTTCTCTCCTTCTATCTGTCTGTGTGTCTGTGTTAGCTTTCTCTCCTTCTATCTGTCTGTGTGCCTGTGTTAGCTTTCTATCCTTCTGTCTGTGTGTCTCTAAGCTTTCTATCCTTCTATCTGTCTGTGTGTCTGTGTTAGCTTTCTATCCTTCTGTCTGTCTGTGTGTCTGTGTTAGCTTTCTATCCTTATATCTGTCTGTGTGTCTGGGTTAGCTTTCTATCCTTCTATCTGTCTGGGTGCCTGTGTTAGCTTTCTATCCTTCTGTCTGTCTGTGTGTCTGTGTTAGCTTTCTATCCTTCTGTCTGTCTGTGTGTCTGTGTTAGCTTTCTATCCTTCTATCTGTCTGTGTGTGTTAGCTTTCTATCCTTCTGTCTGTCTGTGTGTCTGTGTTAGCTTTCTATCCTTCTATCTGTCTGTGTGTGTTAGCTTTCTATCCTTCTATCTGTCTGTGTGTCTGTGTTAGCTCTTGATCCTTCTATCTGTCTGTGTGCCTGTGTTAGCTTTCTATCCTTCTGTCTGTCTGTGTGTCTGTGTTAGCTTTCTATCCTTCTATCTGTCTGTGTGTCTGTTAGCTTTCTATCCTTCTATCTGTCTGTGTGCCTGTGTTAGCTCTTGATCCTTCTATCTGTCTGTGTGTCTGTGTTAGCTTTCTATCATTCTATCTGTCTGTGTGTCTGTGTTAGCTTTCTATCCTTCTAACTGTCTGTGTGCCTGTGTTAGCTTTCTATCCTTCTATCTGTCTGTGTGCCTGTGTTAGCTTTCTATCCTTCTGTCTGTGTGTCTGTAAGCTTTCTATCCTTCTATCTGTCTGTGTGTCTGTGTTAGCTTTCTATCATTCTATCTGTCTGTGTGTCTGTGTTAGCTTTCTATCCTTCTGTCTGTCTGTGTGTCTGTGTTAGCTTTCTATCCTTCTATCTGTCTGTGTGCCTGTGTTAGCTTTCTATCCTTCTGTCTGTGTGTCTGTAAGCTTTCTATCCTTCTATCTGTCTGTGTGTTTGTGTTAGCTTTCTCTCCTTCTATCTGTCTGTGTGTCTGTGTTAGCTTTCTCTCCTTCTATCTGTCTGTGTGCCTGTGTTAGCTCTTGATCCTTCTATCTGTCTGTGTGCCTGTGTTAGCTTTCTATCCTTCTGTCTGTCTGTGTGTCTGTGTTAGCTTTCTATCCTTCTATCTGTCTGTGTGTCTGTTAGCTTTCTATCCTTCTATCTGTCTGTGTGCCTGTGTTAGCTTTCTATCCTTCTATCTGTCTGTGTGTCTGTGTTAGCTTTCTATCCTTCTATCTGTCTGTGTGTCTGTTAGCTTTCTATCCTTCTATCTGTCTGTGTGCCTGTGTTAGCTCTTGATCCTTCTATCTGTCTGTGTGCCTGTGTTAGCTTTCTATCCTTCTGTCTGTCTGTGTGTCTGTGTTAGCTTTCTATCCTTCTATCTGTCTGTGTGTCTGTGTTAGCTCTTGATCCTTCTATCTGTCTGTGTGCCTGTGTTAGCTTTCTATCCTTCTGTCTGTCTGTGTGTCTGTGTTAGCTTTCTATCCTTCTATCTGTCTGTGTGTCTGTTAGCTTTCTATCCTTCTATCTGTCTGTGTGCCTGTGTTAGCTTTCTATCCTTCTATCTGTCTGTGTGTCTGTTAGCTTTCTATCCTTCTATCTGTCTGTGTGCCTGTGTTAGCTTTCTATCCTTCTATCTGTCTGTGTGCCTGTGTTAGCTTTCTATCATTCTATCTGTCTGTGTGTCTGTGTTAGCTTTCTATCCTTCTATCTGCTTGTGTGCCTGTGTTAGCTTTCTATCCTTCTATCTGTCTGTGTGCCTGTGTTAGCTTTCTATCCTTCTATCTGTCTGTGTGTCTGTGTTAGCTTTCTCTCCTTCTATCTGTCTGTGTGTCTGTGTTAGCTTTCTCTCCTTCTATCTGTCTGTGTGCCTGTGTTAGCTCTTGATCCTTCTATCTGTCTGTGTGCCTGTGTTAGCTTTCTATCCTTCTGTCTGTCTGTGTGTCTGTGTTAGCTTTCTATCCTTCTATCTGTCTGTGTGTCTGTTAGCTTTCTATCCTTCTATCTGTCTGTGTGCCTGTGTTAGCTTTCTATCCTTCTATCTGTCTGTGTGTCTGTGTTAGCTTTCTATCCTTCTATCTGTCTGTGTGTCTGTGTTAGCTTTCTATCCTTCTATCTGTCTGTGTGTCTGTGTTAGCTTTCTATCCTTCTATCTGCCTGTGTGTCTGTGTTAGCTTTCTATCCTTCTATCTGTCTGTGTGCCTGTGTTAGCTTTCTATCCTTCTGTCTGTGTGTCTCTAAGCTTTCTATCCTTCTATCTGTCTGTGTGTCTGTGTTAGCTTTCTATCCTTCTGTCTGTCTGTGTGTCTGTGTTAGCTTTCTATCCTTCTATCTGCTTGTGTGCCTGTGTTAGCTTTCTATCCTTCTATCTGTCTGTGTGTCTGTGTTAGCTTTCTATCCTTCTATCTGTCTGTGTGTCTGTGTTAGCTTTCTCTCCTTCTATCTGTCTGTGTGTCTGTGTTAGCTTTCTCTCCTTCTATCTGTCTGTGTGCCTGTGTTAGCTCTTGATCCTTCTATCTGTCTGTGTGCCTGTGTTAGCTTTCTATCCTTCTGTCTGTCTGTGTGTCTGTGTTAGCTTTCTATCCTTCTATCTGTCTGTGTGTCTGTTAGCTTTCTATCCTTCTATCTGTCTGTGTGCCTGTGTTAGCTTTCTATCCTTCTATCTGTCTGTGTGTCTGTGTTAGCTTTCTATCCTTCTGTCTGTCTGTGTGTCTGTGTTAGCTTTCTATCCTTCTATCTGTCTGTGTGTCTGTGTTAGCTTTCTATCCTTCTATCTGCCTGTGTGTCTGTGTTAGCTTTCTATCCTTCTATCTGTCTGTGTGCCTGTGTTAGCTTTCTATCCTTCTGTCTGTGTGTCTCTAAGCTTTCTATCCTTCTATCTGTCTGTGTGTCTGTGTTAGCTTTCTATCCTTCTGTCTGTCTGTGTGTCTGTGTTAGCTTTCTATCCTTATATCTGTCTGTGTGTCTGGGTTAGCTTTCTATCCTTCTATCTGTCTGTGTGCCTGTGTTAGCTTTCTATCCTTCTGTCTGTCTGTGTGTCTGTGTTAGCTTTCTATCCTTCTGTCTGTCTGTGTGTCTGTGTTAGCTTTCTATCCTTCTATCTGTCTGTGTGTGTTAGCTTTCTATCCTTCTATCTGTCTGTGTGCCTGTGTTAGCTTTCTATCCTTCTATCTGTCTGTGTGTCTGTGTTAGCTTTCTATCCTTCTATCTGTCTGTGTGTCTGTGTTAGCTTTCTCTCCTTCTATCTGTCTGTGTGTCTGTGTTAGCTTTCTCTCCTTCTATCTGTCTGTGTGCCTGTGTTAGCTCTTGATCCTTCTATCTGTCTGTGTGCCTGTGTTAGCTTTCTATCCTTCTGTCTGTCTGTGTGTCTGTGTTAGCTTTCTATCCTTCTATCTGTCTGTGTGTCTGTTAGCTTTCTATCCTTCTATCTGTCTGTGTGCCTGTGTTAGCTTTCTATCCTTCTATCTGTCTGTGTGTCTGTGTTAGCTTTCTATCCTTCTATCTGTCTGTGTGCCTGTGTTAGCTTTCTATCCTTCTATCTGTCTGTGTGCCTGTGTTAGCTTTCTATCCTTCTATCTGTCTGTGTGTCTGTGTTAGCTTTCTATCCTTCTATCTGTCTGTGTGTCTGTGTTAGCTTTCTATCCTTCTATCTGTCTGTGTGTCTGTGTTAGCTTTCTATCCTTCTATCTGCCTGTGTGTCTGTGTTAGCTTTCTATCCTTCTATCTGTCTGTGTGCCTGTGTTAGCTTTCTATCCTTCTGTCTGTGTGTCTCTAAGCTTTCTACCCTTCTATCTGTCTGTGTGTCTGTGTTAGCTTTCTATCCTTCTATCTGTCTGTGTGCCTGTGTTAGCTTTCTATCCTTCTGTCTGTCTGTGTGTCTGTGTTAGCTTTCTATCCTTCTATCTGCTTGTGTGCCTGTGTTAGCTTTCTATCCTTCTATCTGTCTGTGTGTCTGTGTTAGCTTTCTATCCTTCTATCTGTCTGTGTGTCTGTGTTAGCTTTCTCTCCTTCTATCTGTCTGTGTGTCTGTGTTAGCTTTCTCTCCTTCTATCTGTCTGTGTGCCTGTGTTAGCTCTTGATCCTTCTATCTGTCTGTGTGCCTGTGTTAGCTTTCTATCCTTCTGTCTGTCTGTGTGTCTGTGTTAGCTTTCTATCCTTCTATCTGTCTGTGTGTCTGTTAGCTTTCTATCCTTCTATCTGTCTGTGTGCCTGTGTTAGCTTTCTATCCTTCTATCTGTCTGTGTGTCTGTGTTAGCTTTCTATCCTTCTATCTGTCTGTGTGTCTGTGTTAGCTTTCTATCCTTCTATCTGTCTGTGTGTCTGTGTTAGCTTTCTATCCTTCTATCTGCCTGTGTGTCTGTGTTAGCTTTCTATCCTTCTATCTGTCTGTGTGCCTGTGTTAGCTTTCTATCCTTCTGTCTGTGTGTCTCTAAGCTTTCTATCCTTCTATCTGTCTGTGTGTCTGTGATAGCTTTCTATCCTTCTGTCTGTCTGTGTGTCTGTGTTAGCTTTCTATCCTTATATCTGTCTGTGTGTCTGGGTTAGCTTTCTATCCTTCTATCTGTCTGTGTGCCTGTGTTAGCTTTCTATCCTTCTGTCTGTCTGTGTGTCTGTGTTAGCTTTCTATCCTTCTGTCTGTCTGTGTGTCTGTGTTAGCTTTCTATCCTTCTATCTGTCTGTGTGCCTGTGTTAGCTTTCTATCCTTCTATCTGTCTGTGTGTCTGTGTTAGCTTTCTATCCTTCTATCTGTCTGTGTGTCTGTGTTAGCTTTCTATCCTATGTGTCTGTGTGCCTGTGTTAGCTTTCTATTATTCTGTCGAGTCCAGTGCACTACTCCATGTGTGCATGCAGATCATTTCTCTACTGGACCTGCTCAAGGATATCTCATGTCAGTCACAGAGACTAGCTGTTTAATACACAGTGTGATCTGTTATTCAAAGTTATTCAATAGATGATTTTACACCTCACTGTTCAGAATGTAATCCAGCTCTCTTCTTTGACAGAGTCTATGAGCCGTGAGGTCCCTAAATCAGGTATGTAGAGTGTGTGGAAATCCACAGCCTGACTCACCCCAGCACAGCCTTGCCGGTTAGTGTGTGCTACACATCTTCTGAACTGTAGAAAGTACAGGAGGAGTGATTGTAAAATAATGCTCTCTTTATTTCTGTGTTCTAGAATGGAAGTGGATCCTCAGTTCAGCAGGTATGTGTCTCTTCAATGGATTCCTTTCACAGTGGAGGGTAAAAGAATAGCGAGGAGCCCCGTCTCACTCACTGTGTTTACATCTATATTTACATTCTGCCCCATTTAAACCTCTGTGCAGTCCCAGCTCAGCTAATGCCAGCCTTGTGTGCCTCCCAAAGGTAACACATATATTTACATACAATTACCCATTTATACAGTTGGGTTTTTACTGGAGCAATCTAGGTAAAGTACCTTGCTCAAGGGTACAGCAGCAGTGTCCCCCCCCTGGGATTGAACCCACGACCCTCCTGTCAAGAGTCCAGAGCCCTAACCACTACTCCACACTGCTGCCCCGCACTGTGTGTGTGTGTGTCTGTGTGTCTCTGTGTCAGTGTGTCAGTGTGTGTGTCTCTGTCAGTGTGTGTGTGTGTCAGTGAGTGTGTTTGTCTCTGTGTGTCAGTGTGTGTGTCTGTGTCAGTGTGTGTGTCAGTGCGTGTCAGTGTTTGTGTCAGTGTGTGTGTCTGTGTCAGTGTGTGTGTGTTTGTGTCAGTGTGTGTGTGTGTTTGTGTCAGTGTGTGTGTTTGATTGCGTGCAGCTGCAGGGCAGGAGATGACGATTGAGACAAGATACTGAACAGACATCTGAGATCCCTCTTTTTCTACTGTTATTCTATACTTTTTTATTTGGTGTCCTGACCTGCCCGCATCGGATACATATATATATATATATATATATATATATATATATTTATATATATGTACAGTACTGTGCAAAACTTTTAGGCAGGTGTGAAAAAATGCTGTAAAGTAAGAATGCTTTCAAAAATAGACATGTTAATAGATTATATTTATCAATTAACAAAATGCAAAGTGAGTGAACAGAAGAAAAATCTAAATCAAATCCATATTTGGTGTGACCACCTGTAACAGGGCGAGCAGCCCTGTACATTGTTTATTTATTTTTAGATCGGGGTCTCCCCCTCCGCCCCTGTGCAGATTGTTTTGTATTGTTTATTTATTTTTATTGTATTATATTTATGACAGCGTAGCGCCGTGTTATTGTTTTGTTTATTTTTAAAACGTGTCCTGGCAGAGGCGAGATCGGTGCTCGTCCTCTGCCAGGAGTAATAATTAAAACTCGTGCAGAAGGTGGCCATCTCCCGAATTAATTAGGTGATTTAATTTGTTGCTAATCGGGAGATGGTCACCTGTTATAAAAAGCCTGCAGCTCTCCAACTCGAGGGGGGGTGTTGGAAGGAGAGAGCGAGAACGAGAGGAGAGAAACAAAACGTAAAGATTCCAGGAACAGTGACAGCCTGCCCTGGGATCGTATTATTTAGTGTTTATTTTATGTTCGTGATTTGTTTTTGTTTAACCTTTTATTTTGCTCTGTGAGTGAGTGTTTTCTGTTTAAATATTTTATTTTATTTTTGGATTATTTAAATAAAACGGCGCCCGCGCCACTGCACCGTACCTTTTGTTTTTGTTGTGCCTTCTTCTGGTCTGACGTCACCCTCAGCCATTCCTGCCACACCACCCTTTGCCTTCAAAACAACATCAATTCTTCTAGGTACACTTGCACAGTCAGGGATTTTGTAGGCATATAGTCAGGTGTATGATTAAACAATTATACCAAACAGGTGCTAATGATCATCAATTCAATATGTAGGTTGAAACACAATCATTAACTGAAACAGAAACAGCTGTGTAGGAGGAATAAAACTGGGTGAGGAACAGCCAAACTCAGCTAACAAGGTGAGGTTGCTGAAGACAGTTTACTGTCAAAAGTCATACACCATGGCAAGACTGAGCACAGCAACAAGACACAAGGTATTTATACTGTATCAGCAAGGTCTCTCCCAGGCAGAAATGTCAAGGCAGACAGGGGTTTCCGGATGTGCTGTCCAAGCTCTTTTGAAGAAGCACAAAGAAACGGGCAACATTGAGGACCGTAGATGCAGTGGTCGGCCAATGAAACTTACTGCAGCAGATGAAAGACACATCATGCTTACTTCCCTTCGCAATCGGAAGATGTCCAGCAGTGCCATCAGCTCAGAATTGGCAGAAAACAGTGGGACCCTGGTACACCCATCTACTGTCCGGAGAAGTCTGGTCAGAAGTGGCCTTCATGGAAGACTTGCGGCCAAAAAGCCATACCTCCGACGTGGAAACAAGGCCAAGCGACTCAACTATGCACGAAAACACAAGAACTGGGGTGCAGAAAAATGGCAGCAGGTGCTCTGAACTGAGGAGTCAAAATTTGAAATATTTGGCTGTAGCAGAAGGCAGTTTGTTCGCCGAAGGGCTGGAGAGCGGTACACGAATGAGTGTCTGCAGGAAACAGTGAAGCATGGTGGAGGTTCCTTGCAAGTTTGGGGCTGCATTTCTGCAAATGGAGTTGGGGATTTGGTCAGAATTAATACCATCAGGGAGGCATCTGATTGGCCCCAAATTTATTCTGCAGCATGACAACGACCCCAAACATTCAGCGAAAGTCATTAAGAACTATCTTCAGCGTAAAGAAGAACAAGGAGTCCTGGACGTGATGGTATGGCCCCCACAGAGCCCTGATCTCAACATCATCGAGTCTGTCTGGGATTACATGAAGAGAGAGAAGCAACTGAGGCTGCCTGAATCCACAGAAGAACTGTGGTTAGTTCTCCAAGATGTTTGGGCCAACCTACCTGCCGAGTTCCTTCAAAAACTGTGTGCAAGTGTACCTAGAAGAATTGATGCTGTTTTGAAGGCAAAGGGTGGTCACACCAAATATTGATTCAATGTAGATTTTTCTTTTGTTCACTCACTTTGCATTTTGTTAATTGATAAATATAAACTATTAACATGTCTATTTTTGAAAGCATTCTTACTTTACAGCATTTTTTCACACCTGCTTAAAACTTTTGCACAGTACTGTATATATATACAGTATATATATATATCTCCAGTCAGCGCGCTGGTATATGTTACGTGACTCGGTCTGCTCCAGTGAAACGATCGGTAAAATGGACACTACAACAGCCAAAATATAAGCATTTATATTGAAGGCTATGGTTTTTTTTTAAGCTACACACTTTAATTACAAGCTACTGTACTCTGCTCACCAACATTCAGATTTCGTTATCTTGTTGTTAACTTTATTAAAACTCGAATACAATAGTTATTATCGCTGACTCCGATTTATAAAAACAAACAAAAACCCCGCTTTCTGTAGCCGTTATGGTGTGTATAAACGTAGCATGTTAATGTCGCTTTTTTCATTTCTTTTAATGTGATTAATAACATGTACCGGTAATTTTATTTTAAATGTGTGGTGCAGCAGCAGTCTCGGGTCCACACCGTCAGCCGAGTGTAGATACACTGTTTACATCCTCACTATGGCCTTCATTATATGATTAAATAGTGATTTTAAAAACTCAAACTGATGCTCATGTTGGCTCGTACAGCTCTATGCAACCGGCACGGCAAAAAAAAAAAAAAAACATTGACGTGTTTCTTTAATAAGGAACCAAGATTTAAATGAACATTTGCAAATGAAACAAAACTGAAACCTTGATGTGCTTTTTTATGGTAGTAGTGACAAATACTGTAATAAAGAAAATCAAAGAATAAAAACAGTACTAATATTATTAATAATTTAGCTAATGCCTTTACCCAGGGTGACTTCCTTAACTTACTCCAGCAGCTTGTTCGTTTTGGGTTGTCCTTTTACTATAGAGAACAAAAGGCTCTGGATCCAGACAGGGTTGTTCTAGTGAGGGTGTGCTGTATTCAGTGTTTGACTTGTATGTTTAATATACCACACTCGCACATTTGTCATTTCATTTCTGTTGTTTTTCATCTCCCAGAGTGTTCAACATTTAACAGAGTATAGAAAGAAGTTTGGATCAGAATCCAATATCATCCCTTACAGAAAAGTACTATACTGCAAGTATACTTGTGTCTGGTTTTAGTATACTATTGGTACCATTATACTATCCTATTTTGGCACAAGTTTACTTGCAGTATGCAACTTTTTATATTCTCTTTGTAAATAATGCAACATAGTTCTCAAATATTGGGCATTTCTTAGATTGTATCTTACTTCTCTTTTGCATACCTGCATTGTCTCTTGCTAGATATGCACCTCCAGATTCTAACAAATACTTTTAGAAAACCAGGAGCAACTTCTGCTCTGGATCAAAAAGCTATAATGCTCTGCGGCTGCTCGTCTATGTGGATAACTAACTAAAAACTAGTAGAAACTAAAACACAAGTCTGGGAAAGCAAATGGAAGTCTGGAAAAAGAATGGAATTTTGATGTTGAAAAAGTGTATGAACCCTGTGTTTAGTTATAATGCCCCAGATTGTGAACTCACTGTGAAGTGAAGATCACATGTAGACACTGCAGAGGTCCATATGTTACACTTTGACATGCATCTAGAGAACTGCTGATCTGATTGTGATGAAACTTGGTACAGACATTATTTATACACATTATTAAGAGTGTCCCAATCTGGAGCCTGTCTGCACCCCTCCCTCTATCCTTCTCTCCTCTCCTCTCCTCTTCTCCTCAGTGGGGATGCATATCCCAGTGTATACTCGAGGCTGGGCTTCTGATTGTCAGTGTTTTACCCGACTTTTCTACTCTGCTTTAAGAATTCATCTGATCCCTGTGAAGCAGTTTGTGTCTCTCAATCACAACTGAGAAACGTGTTCATAGTAAACTTGATTCATTCTGTGAAACAACTAAATGGGCTTTTCAATCAGCCAAGCCTTCATTTTCATTACAAGCAGGACGTGCAAACGAGATCGCGACATGTTAATAAGAGACTCCTCTTTATTTAAGCTAGAATGAACAATACAGTATTTTATGCTGGACTCACTTTATTACAATCGCTGTGCGTGACTGTATTGACATTAATAAAGAGGAGTCGCTTCTGCTTTGCAATGAAAAAATAAGACTTATGATTTAAAAGCCCATTTAGTAGAAAACTAAACGTAAATTCAATCAGTTGTACAGTTGTGATTGAGAAGCACGAATTGCTTAAATTCTTAATGGAGATGAGAAGTTGGGGTGAAGAAACAGCCCTAATGTGCATCTACTCCTCTCTCCCTCCCTCATACCCTCCCTCTCTCCTCTCCCCTCCCTCTCTCCTCTCCCCTCCCCTGCCTCCCTCCCTCCCTCTCCTCCTGTCCGTCATACACTCCTCTCTCCCTCTTCTCTCTCCTTTTCTCCCCTCCCTCTCCCCGTCTCCTCTCCTCTCCTCCCTCCCTCCCTCTCCTCTTTCCCTCTCCTCTCTCCCCTCCCTCGCTCTCTCTCCTCTCTCTCCTCCTCCCTCTATTCAAATTCAAAGGTGCTTTATTGGCATGACTAACATCTGCAGTATTGCCAAAGCAATTACACAGTACAATAACAGTTAATAATAATAACAGTAAAAATAATAATTATAATAAACATGAAAGTACAGCATTTATAAACACTATGAACATATATTTAAATGCAAATAGTAAATAGAACAAGACACAGACACTGAATTAAATATTGTAACACTGAATACTGAATAACCCCCTGTGACAGTCTGGCTGAGTGCTGACGTCAGAACCAGGAGATGAATAACACAGACTGGACGGATGAAATTGTAAATGCACTTGCTTGCGCTGGTTTATTGTAAATAAAAAGGTTGAACAAAACAGAAAAACGTAAATAGATGAACAAGACAGACAGACAGACAGACAGACAGACAGACAGACAGACAGACAGACAGACGAACACTAAACAAGTGCGGTGCTGGTGCTTCCAGCACTCGGAGCAATTATTTATTTTCATACTTTTTTTATTCTCCTCTCCACTCACGAACACACAACCTCGAGTGAGTAAAACATGCATCTATATATACTGTTGTGCCGGGATTCAACTAATAATTAATTATTCACTTGAATCCCAGCACGTGAATTAATTATGTGCAACCTCGTGCTCACATATTAAATACTTTAAATGTACGTGAAGTGAAGTGGATCCCCGTGTCTAAATACAATTATACATTTTAAATAACTCGTGCTCATTACCCGCATTATATCCTGTGTACCAACTACAATACACCAACATTAACACACGCAACATACAACATAATACACAAGAATACACACGGGGCGGGGCACATTGCCACACACCCCTCCCTCCCCAGCAGTGCCTCCCCCTGTGCAGAGTGTTCACTGTGTGTCCCTCAGGCTGTGACAGGTGCACACATACTGGGCAGCCAGTGGGGCTGTGTGTCCCGCTCCCAGGAGGACTGACAGTTTATCTGGGTCAGTCAATTGTGGGAAGTGTGGGAGGGAAATAGTCATTTTTTTAAGGAAATTGTCCCTTGTTTGGTTGTATTTCTCACAGTGTAGGAGAAAGTGCATCTCTGTGTCGACCTCTCCTGTCTCACAGTGACCACAGAGCCTGTTCTCTCTGGGTAGCCAGGTCTGCCTGCGTCGGCCTTTTTCAATGGCCAGGCTGTGGTCACTGAGCCTGTACTTGGTCAGGATCTGCCTCTGCTTTGTATCTCTGACAGTGAAGAGATCCCCTCCAGAGTAAAGTCTCTTTTTAGGGCTCGATAGCAATCCAGTTTATTTGGGGTTTTTGTTTCTTTGTCCCAATGTTCCAGATAGGAGTTTTTGATTTGTGTTACAGTTTGGTTGACTCTGATTGGCAGTGCTGTAGCAGAGCTGTCCTGAAGCTGGTTAGTGTTAGTGTGGGTTAGTGTAGTGAGCTTCAGGACCAGTTGGCTGAGGAGACTCTTTTCTGGACTGAGCTCTTGGGTTAGAAGGGCCTTGTACTGGAGGGAGTCTGGCTCACCTCTGTTTAGATGCATCCAGAATTGTAGTGCTCTTTTCTGCATGTTGGTGAGCAGTGGGTAGCAGCCTAATTCAGCCCTGCATGCATGGTTTGGTGTTTTCTGCTCTACCTGTAATATGTTTTTGCAGAATTCAGCATGCAGGGTTTCTACTGGATGTTTATCCCATTTTATATAATCTTGTTGACTGACTGGACTCCATACCTCGCTTCCATATAGCACAATGGGATGGATAACTCTTGCCAGATTCTGACAGGTAGATTTATTTTATAAAGCCTCCTTTTGATGGCATAAAAAGCTCTGCAGGCTTTTTCTTTTAGTGCATTCACTGCCAGGTTAAAGCTCCCTGACGCACTGATGGTCAGGCCTAGGTATGTATATTGTGTGGTGTGTTCTAGGGTGGTGTTGTGTAGAGTGAAGTGGGACCTGCTTCTTTGAGATCTGCCCTTTTTAAGATCATAATTCTGGTCTTTTTCATGATTCCTGTCAGGGTCCAGGTCTGACAGTACTAGCTCTAGCAGTGACAGGCTCTGCTGTAGCCCCGGCTCTGTGGGCGACAGCAGGACCAGGTCATCTGTGTAGAGCAAGAATTGAATTTGTTTGTCGTATAGAGTGAGGCCAGGGGCTGCAGACTGCTCCAACATCGTTGCTAATTCACTGATGTAAATATTGAACAGTGTTGGACTCAAACTGCAGCCCTGTCTCACTCCACGACCGTTTGAAGAATTCTGTTCTTTTGTTGCCAAATTTTATTGACTTTATTATGTCGTACATTTTACCCCCTATACCATGTTGTAGAATTTTGTAATTTAAACCTTCATGCCAAATGGAATCAAATGCTTTTTTAAAGTCTATAAAACAAGAGAAAATGTTTCCTTTATTTTTTTGTTGTACATGTTTGTTGATTAGGGTGTGGAGGGTGTAAATATGGTCATAGAAATCCAATCTGACTCTTACTCAGGACACTGTGTTCGGTAAGGAAGGCCAGTATTCGGGTATTGATGATACTGCAGAATACCTTCCCCAGGTTGCTGCTCACACAGATGCCTCGGTAGCTGTTGGGGTCGAGTTTGTCTCCACTTTTGTAAACTGGGGATATAAACCCTTGGTTCCAGATGTCAGGGAAGCAGCCTTCCTGTAGTACCAGGTTGAATAATTTAAGCAGGGCCTTCTGCAGCTTAGGGCTGCTGTGTTTGAGCATCTCGGTACTGATGCTGTCGGGTCACAGGCTTTCCTGGGTTTGAGTCCCTGGAGCTTCTCTGCTAGCTCCTGCGGGGAGATTGGGAAGTCCAGTGGATTTTGGTTGTCTTTAATAGATAGTTCTAATGATTTAAGTTTTTCCTGAATTAAATTTTCCTCTGTTGTAAAATCCTCTTGTAGGGTTTCTTTGTAAAGATTTTCATTTTGTATTGTCAGTTCTTGTTTCTGTGTGGAGTTCATATTGTTCCACATTCCCAGAACTGATTTTGGTTAATAGATTCCTCCGTGTCTGTGAGGGTTGTGTTCATGTGTTTCTCTTTGTTCTGTTTCAGGGTGTGTTTGTGTTGCTTTAGGGTCTCGCAGTACCTGAGGTGTAAATCTGGGTTGTGTGGCTGATGATGTTTTTGATTTGATTCTTGTCTTAGTTTTTTCCTTATTGTTTCACATTCATCATCAAACCATTTTTCTTTGGGTTTGTGCTTCTGATTGTTTTTTACTTGTTCATTTTTTTGAGATTTGCCTTGCTTGCTGTTTTTTCTAATATTTCATTCATGTGTTTAACTGCCAGATTTACTCCTCTCACATTAGGCTGGCACGGTGTGATTTGGAAGGTGTCAGTAAGGTTAGTGATTTCAGGAGAGCCAGGGTTGTTTCTGTGGATTGAGGTAGGTGTGAGGTACAGAGGGGTTTGTCCAAATACATGGCTGTTACCTTGTGTGCTTCTACAGTCAGGCTCTGTTCCTGTTCTGGTGTTGAAATCCCCAC
This sequence comes from Acipenser ruthenus, assembly GCF_902713425.1. Classification (NCBI taxonomy): domain Eukaryota; kingdom Metazoa; phylum Chordata; class Actinopteri; order Acipenseriformes; family Acipenseridae; genus Acipenser; species Acipenser ruthenus. The sequence continues at coordinate 6,964,666 of NC_081236.1, read as the reverse complement.
AGAGCAGCACATTTCCCTGGGTCTGGAAATGGCTGATCTCTGTGTGGAGGGTATGAAAATATTCCTCATTGTAGTTTGTAGGGCTGTAAATCTGTGTTTAATTGACGACACGTTTAAACCCATTGTTAATCGTTTAAACAGCCATAAATTTAATGTTTCTCTCATTTCATATTTTTATATTTTTCTTCCACTATTTTAAGTCGTATTTTAACCTCGTTTTGTTATTCAAAAGTGCGTACCAATTGTAAACATAAAAGCATAAAGGAGGCCTGTACGTTTGCACTAAAATGTAATCTATTTTAATAGCATGAAATAAACATTCCTAGTCGATTTGACAACGTACCATTTCTGCAGAAGCTCCATAAAAAGTGTGTGTATCCAACATCGAAAAAACATTAAAACAACAAATCTATTTAAATTAAACTTAAAACACGGTGACAATGTCACATAATACATTATGCATCATGTTGAGCCGCGTCACTACGCAGGACGCAACGTGCTGTTGGCGCGGGGCTAGGTTTAGACGGAGAGCATGTTCGGATTTGTATGCAGCGTTACATGACTCGCTAATAAAACTTGAGGTATTGTTCCAAAGTTACACCTGTCCGAGTCGTGTATCTCCAGAGCAACGTTTCTACTTTATAGAGACTACAAGGACTGTGAAGACCCAACGAGACCAGACGAGCTGAAACGGCAGCCTAATTAAGCCAGTGAGTCTCATGTAAAGTGTAGGGCCTCGAACATGACATGGTGTCAGAAGTAAAGCAGGCCACTCTACCTCCTCATTAAAAAAAAAAAAAGAAACGCGATCATAAAACTTTGACTCGACAAGTTTTTTTTTTTTTTACTTTCTTTCTCTCTCGAGATGTGAGCGCACATAAATAAAAAACTAAACCTTCAGTGCAACAAGGAACTAGTACAGCACACCACCACAGGAATCTCACTGAAAACTGGAAACGATGGCAACAGCGATTCGAAATATATTCAGTTGCGTCAGGGCTAAACAAAAAATCTGACGAAATTCAAGTTGCCACCATTTTACACATGTTAGGACAAGATGGTCTTGACATATACAACGGGCTGAACATTGTGTTTGCAGACCCGACTAAACAGACAGCGGGCGAGGTGCTAGGCGCTCTGAAAGCATACTGTGAGCCGAAAAGCAATGAAATATTCGAACAACACCAATTCTGGGCCCATCAGTGGTCAGAATCACATACCATAGACAAATTTGTGACCGAACTCAGGGTAAAAGTTAAAAATTGTGGTTTCGGCACCACTGCAGATACAATGATGAGGGACAAAATAGTGTTCAGCATAACGGATTCCCGTCTCAAAGAGAAACTACTCACTCTTCCGGATTTAACATTATTGAAAGCAATAGACATATGCAGGGCCAAAGAGATCTCGCAGACACAATCAAAAATAATGCTGGAGGGTCAGATCTCTCAGGCTGTAATGACACTCGCAGCACAAACGTCGGATGGTGTAGATCTCCCAGCCGTAGATCACATTTCTAGACAGAAACCGACACGGCAATCGCCTCAAAAAACACACAAACCCCGAGCGTGCCCCGCATATGGATTAACATGTAGAGCGTGCAACAAAAGGAATCATTTTGTGACTGTGTGTAGGGCGACCTCTACTGGTAGAAACACGACACGACACGTCAATGAGGTTTTCATGGGAACTTTGGCCAGATTCAGAAACGGATACAAACACACACACGCACAAGATCAATGGAAAATCAAACTTGCAGTCCAAAATAAAAATATTGAGTTTAAAATTGACACGGGAGCTGACGCCAATGTTCTTCCCTTAGCACTAAACAAACCGTTGGAACATACAACTATAACGTTAACAGCCTATGGAGGTCTTAAAATAAAGCCCCATGGTACTATACAGCTAGATGTTAAAAAACGGGACAACACTGTACACTTATTACCATTCTTTGTCACCAGTGTGTCAGATACACCCATTCTTGGCAGAGACGCATGCACAGCTCTAGACCTAGTGCGCAGAGTACTTAGCATTGATAATCAGGCTGACATCACGAGAGAACAGATGCTGAAAGAGTACAATGATATTTTTGATGACCTTGGGCAGTTCCCAGGTACTCACCATATCTATGTAGACCCCAGTGTACCTCCTGTTATAAACGGCTGCAGAAAGGTACCGATAGCTGTACTGGACAGGCTCAGGGATGTTTTGACAAAACTAGAAGCACGCGGGGTCATCCGCAAGGTCACCAAGCCCACCCCATGGGTCAATAACCTGGTGGTAACAGAAAAGAAATCCAGTGGTAAACTGTGCATTTGTTTAGACCCCAGAGCCCTGAACAAAGCCAGACAGCGGCAGCATTTCTCCATACCTACAGTAGATGAGGTTCTGTGCAAATTGTCAGGCAAGCGCGTCTTCACCATCCTAGACGAAAGAGATGGCTACTGGCAGGTGCAGTTAGACAGACAGTCAGCAGATCTGTGCACTTTTATCTCACCATGGGGGCGATACCAATTCTGCAGAATGCCTTTTGGCATTAAATCTGCTAGTGAGGTATTTCAACTGAAAAACTACTTTTGGCTTTTGGTGACATCAGTGGCGTACAGAATCGCAGATGACATGATAATCTCCGCAGAATCACACACTGAACATGACAAAATCCTACTACAGGTGCTCAACAGAGCCCGGAGTAGGATTTTCAATAGTGAGAAAATACAATTCAAAGTGCAGCAGGTAGCTTATATGGGACACATTGTGTCAGCACAAGGAGTGCAACCAGATCCTGCCAAAATTGAAGCAATCAGGGCTTTTCCCTCTCCTACAGACAAAAAAGGGGTGCAGAGAATCCTCGGCATGACAAGGTATCTAGCACAGTATATCCCAAACGAGGCTGATATTACAGCCCCACTTAGACTGCTGCTACATAAGGACATCATCTGGCAATGGGGTCCGGAACAAGAACAAGCGCTACTTAAGCTCAAGTCAGTCATCTGGCAAGCACCTGGACTCAGATTTTACAACCCATTCCTGCCACTAGTGGTCCAGACTGATGCGTCAAAAGACGGGCTGGGTGCGTGTCTACTGCAGGAAGGCCAACCTATAGCTTTCACTTCCAGGGCTATGAGCACATGCGAGCAACACTACGCGCAAATTGAGAAGGAATTACTGGCCATAGTATTCGCCTATCGCAAATTTCACCAGTATGTCTATGGTAGAACTACAGTAGTACACTCCGATCACAGGCCCTTAGAGGCAATATTCCTCAAATCAATGGCACAAACCCCGGCACGTTTACAGCGCATGTTGCTACAATTGCAAAAATACGATCTGTCAATAGCTTATGGCAATAGCTCCCGGGGTCAAAGGTAGTCATTGCTGATCTTCTGTCCAGGGCTTCTCTCCCTGGAGACAGTACAGAATGGAACATAGAGCAGTTTGAAGACAGAGTTATCAATAGCATACAAAAAAGTGTTTCATTGCCAGATAATTTGTTTGACAAAATACGTGAGGAAACAGACAAAGACCCTCAGCTCAGTGAAGTAAAGAAACTGCTGACCAGTGCCTGGCCAGACAGGCTGTCCAAAACCCATCCATTTGCCAAACCATTTTGGTCAATCAAGCATCTACTGTGAGTTCAAGACGGAGTGGTACTGTTCGGTGATAGAGTGGTAATTCCTATTAAACTTAGAACATTGATGTTAGAGAGATTGCATGTAGCACATCAAGGTGCCAATAGAACCAAGGCATATGCCCGAGAGTATATGTTCTGGCCCAACATGGGTGCTGACATAGAATTATGCATTCCACAATGTGACCCATGCCAGGCACTGCCTCCAGCCAACCACAAAGAGCCGCTCATTAACCACAACATTCCTGACATTCCATGGTTGAAAGTTGGGGTTGACATATTTGATTTTAACTCACACAGCTACCTAGTAGTTGTGGATTACCATTCCAAATTCCCTGAAATTCAGCAGCTGCCAGACAAAACAGGTGCAACAGTAATAGGCAAATTGAAAGCTATTTTTGCAAGACATGGCATTCCTAAGGTAGTAGTGGCAGAAAACATGCCCTTTGCAAGCAAGGGAGTACACCTGATGGCTGCTGAATGGGGGTTTACATTTAGTCACTCCAGTCCCAACTACGCCCAAAGTAACGGTTTAGCTGAGCGTACCATACAAACTGTCAAGCATGTGGCAGCAGTGTGGAGTAGTGGTTAGGGCTCTGGACTCCTGACCAGAGGGTCGTGAGTTCAATCCCTGGTGAGGGACACTGCTGTTGTACCCTTGAGCAAGGTACTTTACCTAGATTGCTCCAGTAAAAACCTACTGTTTAAATGGGTAATTGTATGTAAAAATAATGTGATATCTGTATAATGTGAAATAATGTATAATGTGATATCTTGTAACAATTGTAAGTCGCCCTGGATAAGGGCGTCTGCTAAGAAATAGATAATAATAATAATAATAATGTGTTAGAAAAGGCTATGCGATCCAGCACTGATCCCCATTTGGCTGTTCTTACCCTTCGCAACACTCCAATCTCAGGTATGAAGTACTCTCCTGCACAGCTGCTCACGGGCAGGGTCTTGCGAGGGGACATTCCTGTGATGTCATGCAAACTGAAACCGTGTGTAGCACGCCATGTCACAAAACAGCTGGCCAAACAGCAACTTAAGCAGAAAGCTTATTATGATAGGGATGCTGCACCTCTGAAACCATTCAAAGCAGGGGATCCAGTACGCCTAGAGACTACACAAGGGTGGTTCCCTGCCACAGTTCAAAGTGTTCGCAGGGAGCCCAGGTCCTATGATGTTGTAACTGCCTGCAGCAGGGTATATAGACGTAACAGGAGGCACCTGAGAGCTGACCACAGTGAACGGCTAGTGACTCTCTCTAAGGCCTCATCTGTGGTTTCTATTCCTGACATTGTTCCTGTGTCTAATGCTGAAAATGATGATGTTTTTGTTGATGTTTCACAAAATGTTTCTCATACTTCTGTACAAGCTGGAGCTGAAGTTACAGCTACCAGGTCTGGCAGACAAGTGGTCCTGCCAAGTCGTTACAACGACTACACTGTGTAAAAAGTAATTGTAAAAAAAAAAAAGCTGAAAAAAGGGGATGTCACATAATGCATTATGCATCATGTTGAGCCGCGTCACTACGCAGGACGCGACGTGCTGTTGGCGCGGGGCTAGGTTTAGACGGAGAGCATGTTCGGATTTGTATGCAGCGTTACATGACTCGCTAATAAAACTTGAGGTATTGTTCCAAAGTTACACCTGTCCGAGTCGTGTATCTCCAGAGCAACGTTTCTACTTTATAGAGACTACAAGGACTGTGTAGACCCTACGAGACCAGACGAGCTGAAACGGCAGCCTAATTAATCCAGTGAGTCTCAGGTAAACTGTAGGGCCTCGAACATGACAGACAAGACCACATTTTTTTGTTTAATTCACTTGTATATTGTTGCCAGGAAACAAAACATGTCCAGAACCAAAAAACTGATGTATTTTTTTCATTAAAAATCGAAGCTGTTGTCTGATACAATACTCATTCCCAGCGTCCCTCCCCTTCACAGCGGCGCTTGAGCATTCACATGAAAAAATAAAGACTTCATTTCCCAGCATCCCTCCCCTTCACAGCGGTGCATGAGCATTCACATGAAAAAATAAAGACTTCATTTCCCAGCGTCCCTCCCCTTCACAGCGGTGCATGAGCATTCACGTGAAAAAATAAAGACTTCATTTCCCAGCGTCCCTCCCCTTCACAGCGGTGCATGAGCATGGACGTGAAAAAATAAAGACTTCATTTCCCAGCATCCCTCCCCTTCACAGCGGTGCATGAGCATTCACATGAAAAAATAAAGACTTCATTTCCCAGCGTCCCTCCCCTTCACAGCGGTGCATGAGCATGGACGTGAAAAAATAAAGACTTCATTTCCCAGCATCCCTCCCCTTCACAGCGGTGCATGAGCATTCACATGAAAAAATAAAGACTTCATTTCCCAGCGTCCCTCCCCTTCACAGCGGTGCATGAGCATGGACGTGAAAAAATAAATACTTCATTTCCCAGCGTCCCTCCCCTTCACAACGGCGCATGAGCATTCACGTGAAAAAATAAAGACTTCATTTCCCAGCGTCCCTCCCCTTCACAGCACCGCCTGCGCATTCACATGAAAAAATAAAGACTTCATTTCCCAGCGTCCCTCCCCTTCACAACGGTGCATGAGCATTCACATGAAAAAATAAAGACTTCATTTCCCAGCGTCCCTCCCCTTCACAGCGGCGCATGAGCATTCACGTGAAAAAATAAAGACTTCATTTCCCAGCGTCCCTCCCCTTCACAGCACCGCCTGCGCATTCACATGAAAAAATAAAGACTTCATTTCCCAGCGTCCCTCCCCTTCACAACGGTGCATGAGCATTCACATGAAAAAATAAAGACTTCATTTCCCAGCGTCCCTCCCCTTCACAGCACCGCCTGCGCATTCACATGAAAAAATAAAGACTTCATTTCCCAGCGTCCCTCCCCTTCACAGCACCGCCTGCGCATTCACATGAAAAAATAAAGACTTCATTTCCCAGCGTCCCTCCCCTTCACAGCGGTGCATGAGCATGGACGTGAAAAAATAAAGACTTCATTTCCCAGCGTCCCTCCCCTTCACAACGGTGCATGAGCATTCACATGAAAAAATAAAGACTTCATTTCCCAGCATCCCTCTCTTTCACAGCGGCGCCTGCGCATTCACATGAAAAAATAAAGACTTCATTTCCCAGCATCCCTCTCTTTCACAACGGTGCATGAGCATTCACGTGAAAAAATAAAGACTTCATTTCCCAGCATCCCTCCCCTTCACAACGGTGCATGAGCATTCACGTGAAAAAATAAAGACTTCATTTCCCAGCGTCCCTCCCCTTCACAACGGTGCATGAGCATTCACATGAAAAAATAAAGACTTCATTTCCCAGCGTCCCTCTCTTTCACAGCTTCTCGGTTCAGCTCGCTTGAATAATTAAAAGCTGTTCTGTAATTGCAGATGTCCTGTTGAACACACAATAAAATATGGACAGATAAAAAGGTGTGCGCACTTTGTAACAGACATCTTATTCGCCGTTCTTTTTATAAATAAATAAACAGTAGCTACATGTTTTTCTTTTCCAATGTGTTGCAGTGTTTTACTGTGGCGTGAATGGAGCCGTGAGGTGCCTTAATCACACAGGCTATTCACTTTACTGAAATAATGTACAGCACTAACACTAGGGCCCTATGGAATCACACAGGCTATTCACTTTACTGAAATAATGTACAGCACTAACACTAGGGCCCTATGGAATCACACAGGCTATTCACTTTACTGAAATAATGTACAGTACTAACACTAGGGCCCTATGGAATCACACAGGCTATTCACTTTACTGAAATAATGTACAGCACTAACACTAGGGCCCTATGGAATCACACAGGCTATTCACTTTACTGAAATAATGTACAGCACTAACACTAGGGCCCTATGGAATCACACAGGCTATTCACTTTACTGAAATAATGTACAGTACTAACACTAGGGCCCTATGGAATCACACAGGCTATTCACTTTACTGAAATAATGTACAGTACTAACACTAGGGCCCTATGGAATCACACAGGCTATTCATTTTACTGAAATAATGTACAGTACTAACACTAGGGCCCTATGGAATCACACAGGCTATTCACTTTACTGAAATAATGTACAGTACTAACACTAGGGCCCTATGGAATCACACAGGCTATTCATTTTACTGAAATAATGTACAGTACTAACACTAGGGCCCTATGGAATCACACAGGCTATTCATTTTACTGAAATAATGTACAGTACTAACACTAGGGCCCTATGGAATCACACAGGCTATTCATTTTACTGAAATAATGTACAGTACTAACACTAGGGCCCTATGGAATCACACAGGCTATTCACTTTACTGAAATAATGTACAGTACTAACACTAGGGCCCTATGGAATCACACAGGCTATTCACTTTACTGAAATAATGTACAGCACTAACACTAGGGCCCTATGGAATCACACAGGCTATTCACTTTACTGAAATAATGTACAGTACTAACACTAGGGCCCTATGGAATCACACAGGCTATTCACTTTACTGAAATAATGTACAGCACTAACACTAGGGCCCTATGGAATCACACAGGCTATTCACTTTACTGAAATAATGTACAGTACTAACACTAGGGCCCTATGGAATCACACAGGCTATTCACTTTACTGAAATAATGTACAGCACTAACACTAGGGCCCTATGGAATCACACAGGCTATTCACTTTACTGAAATAATGTACAGTACTAACACTAGGGCCCTATGGAATCACACAGGCTATTCACTTTACTGAAATAATGTACAGTACTAACACTAGGGCCCTATGGAATCACACAGGCTATTCACTTTACTGATATAATGTACAGTACTAACACTAGGGCCCTATGGAATCACACAGGCTATTCACTTTACTGAAATAATGTACAGTACTAACACTAGGGCCCTATGGAATCACACAGGCTATTCACTTTACTGAAATAATGTACAGCGCTAACACTAGGGCCCGATGGAATCACACAGGCTATTCACTTTACTGAAATAATGTACAGCACTAACACTAGGGCCCTATGGAATCACACAGGCTATTCACTTTACTGAAATAATGTACAGTACTAACACTAGGGCCCTATGGAATCACACAGGCTATTCATTTTACTGAAATAATGTACAGTACTAACACTAGGGCCCTATGGAATCACACAGGCTATTCACTTTACTGAAATAATGTACAGCACTAACACTAGGGCCCTATGGAATCACACAGGCTATTCACTTTACTGAAATAATGTACAGCGCTAACACTAGGGCCCTATGGAATCACACAGGCTATTCATTTTACTGAAATAATGTACAGTACTAACACTAGGGCCCTATGGAATCACACAGGCTATTCACTTTACTGAAATAATGTACAGTACTAACACTAGGGCCCTATGGAATCACACAGGCTATTCATTTTACTGAAATAATGTACAGTACTAACACTAGGGCCCTATGGAATCACACAGGCTATTCACTTTACTGAAATAATGTACAGCACTAACACTAGGGCCCTATGGAATCACACAGGCTATTCACTTTACTGAAATAATGTACAGGACTAACACTAGGGCCCTATGGAATCACACAGGCTATTCACTTTACTGAAATAATGTACAGGACTAACACTAGGGCCCTATGGAATTCGTGTTATTTTATTCCAATTCCCTTTTTTTCTGATTTCCATTTTTACCATTTTAAAAAAATGTAATTCAGTTCATTTAAATGAATTTATTCACACCGCAGGCAAGGTGAACAACACAAAACCGTAAACCTACAGGCTTCTACTCTTTCCATTTGGTTTGCGTTTGTCAGTTGGATTAAGTATTGTTTTATCTAATGGTATTGAAAAATAGTATTGTTCACTTTAAAAACGGTTTTGTTTTTTTAGTGCAGCGTGGGACGCTCCAAAGCAAACAGATGGGCGTGTTTCATAACTTTCAGTTTTGAACTTGATCAATCCTATATAACTGCTATGCCCGTGGTTTCACTACCATAAATCTTCTCTGTGTGAACACTGGGATCGTATTGTTCAAAGTGACGGCTGTAATAGCAGTCTGTGTGAGGAGTGCTTTTTGTCTTGTAATACAGACGTTAAAAATAGTCTGCAACGTTGCCTAATTAAGTCCTTAAAAAGGGTTCTATTTATTTTCCATGATTGCATTTATTTAACACACTCGAACAGTGAATTAATTATTTTCACTGATTCCATCCTCGTTGTTTATCCCTTACAGAATACCCCGTCTCATTTATAACACAGCTACAGAAACCGCCCCCTCGCCACCCATTCACCCACTTTGAAACCAAAGTTACACCACTGCCTGTACTGACCATTAGTGTCACATTTTCCCTTCAAATATGTAAATCTCAAGCTTAATGCTCTACTGCAAATGCATTTTTTTCGTACAGCGCTTAATTCCGCGTTAATATTCTTTTGATTCCGTCCGTGTTCTCGTTAACACGGACTCCATAAAGCCCTATAAGACCTGAAAAAAGGCAATGCGATGGAGATACACAACAACGCAGGAAGCGGGTCTGTCCTTAATTTATACAAGAAGTGTTTAGAGTGATCACGTGGAAGAACAGGTCAGGTTTCCTGAAAGAGGAAAGCCAGAGAAAGAGAAACATATCTGCGGAAAATATGCAAAAATAATTTGATAATATATTTTACTGTTAAGTTGCGTTTAAACATATAATACAAATTTTAAACGAAAATATTTTTAATTCACGTTTACCGTTTAAACATTTAAACCCTTCCAGTCCTAGTAGTTTGTGGATTCAGAGGGAGGGGTGTAGGCTGCACTCAGGTAAACGTCAGTTTCACCTGGACTGCGTTTTTGTTTATTTTGAGTCGTGTGTGTGTCTGTCCTTGTTTAATTGAGCCGATGGATTGGGCGAGCTCCCCTCTGTGCCACACTAGCATCCCCCCCCCCCCCCCCCCCCCGGAGTCCATGCCGTGTGTGACTGTGCTGTGTTTCAGGGAGGACACTAGGATGGTGTCAGTGTCACATCTGCACAGCACCACGTCTCTAATAGGATCATAATATCAATATTATTTACATTGAGAACAAACTCAGGGTCTGTTCTCTTCAGCCTGAAGTCCGAGGAGTACAGACCCTGGATGTTCAGCAGCTGATTGAAGGAGATCTCAGCTTTTCTTTTTTTTTTTTAAATTTCTATTATTTATAATAAAACAAAATGCAAATTACAACATTAAGTAAATATGTAGATGTGTCTCTGCAGTGATACTGTGTCTGATACGTATACAAACACACACACACTGTTTTTCTTCATATTCATATCCCATTCGTTTCTGGTATTTTCCCAGGTAAACTTGGGTTTCCTGTGTCCTACCCGAGTGCTGCGGGTCCCTCAGTCCAGCAGTCTTAAGCAGAGGGTGTTGAGGAGATGTTTTATCTCACCCAGCTCAGTGGTGGCAGGGGGGTCTGGCTGAGCAAGGGCTCCAGCGTAGCTGAGCTGGTGCTGCGGCTGGTTGGTGCTCGGAGGGGCTCTGGGTCTGGCTGGTCCTGGCTGGGCTGTGCTGCTCTGGGTTGCAATGGCTCAGGCAGTGTTGGGTTGTGCGGGTAAGGGGTGGGTTGGCCCCTCGCAGGTGTGTGTCCTGTGGCTCCAGGGGGTCTCCTCGCTGGTGTGTCCTGTGGCTCCAGGGGGTCTCCTCACTGGTGTGTGTCCTGTGGCTCCAGGGGGTCTCCTCACTGGTGTGTGTCCTGTGGCTCCAGGGGGTCTCCTCATTGGTTGTGTGCTGCGCTGGGCTGGCTGGGCTGCGGCACATGGCTGTATCCTTGAGGGATTCATCAAAAGACCCGGACGCCTTCCTGGTTGAAGTGCACTCTGTCATACAGCTGCTAGGGGCTCAGTGTGGGGGGGTGTGCCAGGTGGACGCTGGGCATCAGAGCACAGCCCCGGACGATCTCAGCGTTGATATTACTGGTGATGTGTGGGGGGGGGTGTGCTCTGTGGAAATGACAACTCTGGAGTCTGAACTCCTGCGTGGAAAAAAATAAAAATAATAAAACAGGATTAAAAAAAAATAAAAGATCATAACAATAAAAGCGTCAGACCTCAAAAAAAGTAAATCTGATGTCTTAATGGACGCAGTTCTTGGTCACAGACCTGCAGCGACCGGCGCCGATGTGTTGAATTCAGAGACTTGTCTTCTGGAAAGGATTTCTCCTTTAAATTGTTTAACGCTGACAGGGATCATTTCAAACAGAGACAAATCAAACCTTACAGTGTGTGAACTGCAAGGTCTGCTGCTGCTTCATTAATTGGGTTCCATGTATTTATCAGCAACGCTTTATATTGCGTGACATAAATTAATATTAAATAGATATGTGATAGATATTAAATTTAATGTTAAATTAATATTAACTAGATATGTGATAGATACTAATGTTAAATTAATAAATATGCAATAGCGTGTAACAATCTCAACTCTGGCGGAAGATCAATTATTTTAACTAGTTGATAGAAATTGTATTCCTACCTATAATTACAAACAATTAAAAGGTAGGTGAGCTGAGTGCCAGAAACCAAGAACAAAAATGCAGGGTAAGACAGTAATGAGTGTAATAAATGTGTATCGAGGTGTGGAGAATAGAAATACTGATTGTGAGTCTGTCAAAGAAAACAAATGAAGAAAAATATATCCACAATTAGAACAAAACACAATCAAATATGAACAACAAATCATCCAATTAGAGACCTTCTCCACAGGGCAGAACTCACCCAAACCAATACAAATGTCCAAAAAGAAAAAATAATGTCCTTATTGAAATGGTCCTTACCCAGGGCAGAAAAAAATAAACCAGCAGCAGAAAATATGAAATTGGTAATCTCTCACCCAGAGTTCAGGAAATGATGCAGCATCGGAGTTAGGGTTCCTCTGGTGTAAGAAAAGTCCTCCCAACAAACGATTTCCCTTTGGACATACAGATTGGATGAATAATCCTTGAATAATCCTTCCAGAGCAAACCAGGAACAGCTTGGTGAGACGAGACCCAGAGATCCGGATGGGGGATAAAAACATTAATACATTATTCTTAATTTACAAATGCCCAACAAAACTCAGCTCAAGAAGATAATTATAATCAGGATTAAAGTCTTAGATACTCTTTCTTTCCTGAGTGTTCTCGTTCTTCTTCAAAACACAGTCGATTAGAATAGACTTCAAACAAACCAACGAACAAACAAACAAACAAACACCACACCCTTCACTCTCCACAAAAACTGCCTCCCCCCTAAACCAGTCAGGTGCCTGTTATCAAGAAATTGACCAAATGGCTTAATGAGACAAAGCTCATTAATTAAATGAGAACCAGGGCATTGCAATAAAAGCACTTAAGCAATAGTTACTTTGAATTTTCAGCATTTACCACGAAACCCTTGAAACCATTCCATTTGATTCCTTTATATTTAATGTCTTAAGAATGTTTATTAGACATGATAATAACCGAGCCAGGTTTCCTGACACACAGTGAAGTGCAGCAGGCAGCACGCTCCTTATGCTGCACAGCTGATGCTACAAGCTGGTTTCTTACTAAATGTTACCCAAATATCGATTGAAAATGTAATGGCACGTCACGTCCATTTATATTACGTTTTGTTACCGTTGAAAATATGTAATAATTTCCCCTTATTGAAAATACAGTTAATCTGACTTGAATGTCAATGGAAAGTAACAAGGAATAATTGAACGTAAATTCAATATGCAATTTAACATTCATTTAATATCAGTTTAATATTAATTTATGCCACGCAATATAAACAGTTATCATTTTTTCTAATGAATAAAGTGATCAGTAATCGCGCATATTATTTTGTGGTTACTTTATAAACCAGTCCTTAACAGAAAATAAATAAATAAAGAAATAAGCTCCGTATATTGGAAATGTGCAAAGTATCTGAAAATCACATTCAATTCGGTCATTTTAAAAAATCCCATCTATTAACATTGCATGTATAAAAACAAGCTGTACAGAAGAATCTCTTTAATGTTTCGTTTAGATTTTGTTTTTAATAGGCCTTCTTTAAATCTATTTTTCTGACGTGTTTACTGACATGTTTTAAATACGATCTCTAACTTTTTAAAGTTATTATTAGTAGTAGTTAATCTGACTTTAATAATATGAAATGAAATTATTCGGTTTGTATTTGCAGTCAGCAGCATGTGAAACACAAACCCATATTTGTGTATTCGTGTGAAATCTTTTGGTACTTTATCGTTTGGGACAGTCCGACCTCGGGATCCATTCTCAAAACAAATCCACAGCACTCCACTGTGCGCGCGTGTCCGTGGAATCTGACGTCACGTTCCACAGGCAGCTTCTTCTTTGAGCAGCAGTGTGAACACACCCGCGCTGGGGGGGCTCGGCTCGGGTCCGGCTCGGCTCGGCTCGGCTCGGGTGTGCTGGTGTGAAAAGGCTAAGATGTTTGGGCTCCAGATCTTGTTCACTCGCCGGTCACGGAAGAGCCTCCGTCAGGGTTTTCTCTCACACTTTCAGTTTGTGTTGTTCTTCTCCCCTCTTCAGGATCGCGTATCTCGCGGCTCATTGCGTTCACTGCGGTGTCCATGACAACAGAACACTGCTACAGTTCGAAATTCGAAGAACTGCTACAATTCCAACTGCGATTCCAAACTGCAGCTTGAGTTCATCCTGTCGATTTAAGAGACTTTACTGTACGAGGCGATCTCGGGGTTTAGTTAATATTTATATCTAGTAAATATTATTATTTCAGGATTCATTTTAATTGAGGTAAGAGGCTCACCTTCTGCCTTTGTCACCTTTCTTTCTTTCTTTCTTTCTTTCTTTCTTTCTTTCTTTCTTTCTTTTGTTCGTTCGTTCTTCTTTTCTCTTTTATATTATTTTATAACAATAATACTGCTCATAATAATAATAATAATAATAATAATAATAATAATAATAATAATAATCTGTCTTAGACGTCATTTTAAGGTTATTTTAGGTTGTGGTTTGGCTGTTAGGCCAGTTTTTTTTTTAAACCCTTTTTGTGGAAATAATAATAATAATAATAATAATAATAATAATAATAATAATAATAATAATAATAATAATAATAATGTCTCCTCTCTGCTCCACAGTTGATGTGACTCTGGACCCTGATACAGCACACCCCCGGCTCACCCTGTCTGCGGAGGGGAAACGAGTGAGAAAGGGAGCGAAACGGCAGAGTCTCCCTGACAATCCAGAGAGATTTGATTACAGGCGCTGTGTGCTGGGCAGGGAGAGCTTCACCTCGGGGAGAGGCTACTGGCAGGTGCAGGTGGGGAGGAATACAGACTGGAGATTAGGAGTCAGCAGAGAGTCTGCCGAGAGGAAGGGGGAGTTCAGCATGACTCCCCAGCAGGGTTACTGGACTGTGGAGTGGTGTGGAGGTGAGTTCACTGCTCTCACTGACCCCGAGACCCCCCTCCCCCTGAGCCTGAAGCCCCAGAAGCTGGGGGTGTATCTGGATTATGAGGAAGGGCAGCTCTCCTTTTACAATGTGGAGACCAGATCTCACATCTACACTTTCACTGACATGGAGTTCAATCCCAATGAGAAACTCTATCCATTCTTCTGGACTTACAGTGATACATACCTTGTGCTGGAGTCCCCTGACCCTGACCCTGTCAGCACTGCAGATTAAACACACATTGCTGTCTGAACCAGGAAACTATTCAAACAGCTCAGACAATCTCCTCTTCACTTTCACTGACACTCTCTCTGCACTCTTCTGGGCTGATGAGAAGAAATCCTCTCTCTTCCAGCCTCTTACCCTGAGCCCCTCCTCTTTATTTCTCTACACCCCCTTTCCTACTCTCCCTTCCTGTCTCCCTCTCTCTCTCCCCTCCACCTCTCCATCTCCAGATCCCTCTTTCTCTCCTCTTCTGCTCTCCTCTCTGCCTGCCCTCTGATATGTTAATCCCCTCCCTCTCTCCACCTGCCCTCTACTCTTCCTCTCTCCTCTATCCTCTCCCTCTCTCCTCCCTCTACCTCTCTCTTCCCTCCACTTCTCTCTCCTCCTCTGCCATCTCTACTCCCCCTCTCTCCTCTCTACTCTCTCCTCTCCTTCTCTACTCTCTACTCTCCCTCTCTACTCTCCCTCTCTCCCCTCTCTCCTCTCCCTCTCCCACTCTCCTCCCTGCCCTCTACTGTCTCTCTCTACTCTCCTCTCTCTCTCCTCTCCCTCTCCTTCTCTCCTCCCTGCCCTCTCTACTCTCTCTCTCTACTCCCCCTCTCTCCTCCCTCTCCTTCTCTCTCTGTCTGTCTCTCTCTCTACTCTCTGCTTTTTGTAATGTGATATTGTGCCCCCTCTACTTTTTATAATGTGATATTTTGTAACAACTGTAAGTCTCCCTGGATAAGGACGTCTGCTAATAAATAAATAATGATAAAAGACTTTCTAGACAATAGATGAATGCATTATTTTCCATGTAATCAATATTTACACTGAAGCTGAGATGCTCCCTGAATATTATTCATTGCTAAACTTCGTGAACTGATTTCTGCTATTTTGATATGAATCTTCTGTTCTGTTTTTGTAGCGCATCTATTTTCTCTCTTTCTTGATAAAATGTATAAAAGATATAACGGTGTTGTGTGATTTACTGCTCAATTGTTTACCTCGGCAATCTTGAACTCGTAAAAAGAAAGACATTCATGACAGCAGAGTGCTGATTAAATGAGACCATTACACATATGAATGAATTGTATCCTTAAACTGGACATTTTAATTGTGATTCTTCCTACGTAACTCTCAACAATAACAAGCCTGTTGGGTCCATGAGCAGATTCTTCACAGAGACACTGTGCTCTAGTCTAGCTGCTATAGTCAATCAAACCCTGTGCTCTAATCTAGCTGCTATAGTCAATCAAACACTGCTCTAGTCTAGCTGCTATAGTCAATCAAACACTGTGCTCTAGTCTAGCTGCTATAGTCAATCAAACACTGTGCTCTAGTCTAGCTGCTATAGTCAATCAAACACTGTGCTCTAGTCTAGCTGCTATAGTCAATCAAACACTGTGCTCTAATCTAGCTGCTATAGTCAGCAATCAAACACTGTGCTCTAGTCTAGCTGCTATAGTCAATCAAACACTGCTCTAGTCTAGCTGCTATAGTCAATCAAACACTGTGCTCTAGTCTAGCTGCTATAGTCAATCAAACACTGTGCTCTAGTCTAGCTGCTATAGTCAATCAAACACTGTGCTCTAGTCTAGCTGCTATAGTCAATCAAACACTGCTCTAATCTAGCTGCTATAGTCAGCAATCAAACACTGTGCTCTAGTCTAGCTGCTATAGTCAATCAAACACTGCTCTAGTCTAGCTGCTATAGTCAGCAATCAAACACTGTGCTCTAGTCTAGCTGCTATAGTCAGCAATCAAACACTGTGCTCTAGTCTAACTGCTATAGTCAATCAAACACTGCTCTAGTCTAGCTGCTATAGTCAATCAAACACTGTGCTCTAGTCTAGCTGCTATAGTCAATCAAACACTGTGCTCTAGTCTAGCTGCTATAGTCAATCAAACACTGTGCTCTAGTCTAGCTGCTATAGTCAATCAAACACTGTGCTCTAGCCTTGCTGCTATAGTCAATCAAACACTGCTCTAGTCTAGCTGCTATAGTCAGTCAAACACTGTGCTCTAGTCTAGCTGCTATAGTCAATCAAACACTGCTCTAGTCTAGCTGCTATAGTCAGCAATCAAACACTGCTCTAGTCTAGCTGCTATAGTCAGCAAACACTGTGCTCTAGTCTAGCTGCTATAGTCAATCAAACACTGTGCTCTAGTCTAGCTGCTATAGTCAGCAATCAAACACAGTGCTCTAGTCTAGCTGCTATAGTCAATCAAACACTGTGCTCTAGTCTAGCTGCTATAGTCAATCAAACACTGCTCTAGTCTAGCTGCTATAGTCAGCAATCAAACATATGTGCTACAGTGCTACACCCGGTTAAAGAAATCTCTGTTTGCAAGCCATGGTTTCAGTTAGGGTTGCACTTCCTTGTTCACCTGGAGGGTGAAATTGTCCCCGCCCCTTCGCTGGCTTCTTTCCTGTCATTAACCAATCAGCTGCTGCTCCCCCTGCTGACAGGCATGCCGTCAGCCAGTAACATGATCCAGAAGACACTGCAGAGGTGAAGTGAGGCTAGGAGTCCAGCAACCTTCCCAAGTGTGAGGCACAGAAACAGAACTTCCTTTAATCCAGTGATCATGTCAAATCCAGGTCTGCGAGAACATCTTTCAAAAACTGGACATCTGAGAGCTAATGCAACTCCCAAGCAGGTCATCTGTATGAAATGATTTTGTTAAGCTATAAATCACTTAAAGAAAAAGAATGAATTTCCACACAGTTTAATTTACCAACAGTGTAGATTTTTATTTAAAGCTATTTAAAGACGTCTTCACATTATTATTTTTTTTTTAATTTGTAAAAATCATCTTTTGGAATGTAAAATTCAGATTGCAAAATCAGTGGCTCATGTGTGAGGTTTACTGGTCCCAGTTTAATGAGCACACTGGTCTAGTAGACGTAACTGGCAGTGAAGAGAGACTGGGAGGCAGCCTTAAGAACATAAGAACATAAGAAAGTTTACAAACGAGAGGAGACCATTCAGCCCATCTTGCTCGTTTGGTTGTTAGTAGCTTATTGATCCCAGAATCTCATCAAGCAGCTTCTTGAAGGATCCCAGGGTGTCAGCTTCAACAACATTACTGGGGAGTTGGTTCCAGACCCTCACAATTCTCTGTGTAAAAAAGTGCCTCCTATTTTCTGTTCTGAATGCTCCTTTATCTAATCTCCATTTGTGACCCCTGGTCCTTTTGTCTTTTTTCAAGTCAAAGAAGTCCCCCGGGTTGACATTGTCTATACCTTTTAGGATTTTGAATGTTTGAATCAGATCGCCGCGTAGTCTTCTTTGTTCAAGATTGAATAGATTCAATTCTTTTAGCCTGTCTGCATACGACATGCCTTTTAAACCCGGGATAATTCTGGTTGCTCTTCTTTGCACTCTTTCTAGAGCAGCAATATCCTTTTTGTAACGAGGTGACCAGAACTGAACACAATATTCTAGGTGAGGTCTTACTAATGCATTGTAGAGTTTTAACATTACTTCCCTTGATGTAAATTCAACACTTTTCACAATATATCCGAGCATCTTGTTAGCCTTTTTTATAGCTTCCCCACATTGTCTAGATGAAGACATTTCTGAGTCAACATAAACTCCTAGGTCTTTTTCACAGTTCCCTTCTTCAATTTCAGTATCTCCCATTTGATATTTATAATGCACATTCTTATTGCCTGCGTGCAGTACTTTACACTTTTCTCTATTAAATGTCATTTGCCATGTGTCTGCCCAGTTCTGAATGCTGTCTAGATCATTTTGAATGACCTTTGCTGCTTCAACAGTGTTTGCCACTCCTCCTATTTTTGTGTCGTCTGCAAATTTAACGAGTTTGCTTACTATACCAGAATCTAAATCATTAATGTAGATTAGGAATAGCAGAGGACCTAATACTGATCCCTGTGGTACACCACTGGTTACCTCGCTCCATTTTGAGGTTTCTCCTCTAATCAGTACTTTCTGTTTTCTACATGTTAACCACTCCCTAATCCATGTGCATGCATTTCCTTGAATCCCTACTGCGTTCAGTTTGAGAATTAATCTTTTATGTGGGACTTTGTCAAAAGCTTTCTGGAAATCTAAATAAACCATGTCGTATGCTTTGCAATTATCCATTTTCAATGTTGCATCCTCAAAAAAGTCAAGCAGGTTAGTTAGACACGATCTCCCTTTCCTAAAACCATGCTGACTGTCTCCAGGATATTGTTACCATATAGGTAATTTTCCAATTTGGATCTTATTATAGTTTCCATAAGTTTACATATAATAGAAGTCAGGCTTACTGGTCTGTAGTTACCTGGTTCGGTTTTGTCTCCCTTTTTGTGGATCGGTATTACGTTTGCTATTTTCCAGTCTGTCGGTACAACCCCTGTGTCAAGAGACTGTTGCATGATCTTGGTTAGCGGTTTGTAAATAACTTCTTTCATTTCTTTGAGTACTATTGGGAGGATCTCATCAGGCCCAGGGCATTTGTTTATTTTAAGAGCTCCTAGTCCCTTTAACACTTCTGCCTCTGTTATGCTAAAGTTATTAAAAACTGGATAGGAACAGGTCGACATGTGGGGCATGTTGTCCGTGTCCTCCTTTGTAAAAACCTGTGAAAAGTAATAATTTAATATATTTGCTATTTTTTTCTCTTCGTCTGTGATTTTGCCGTTTGTGTCTCTTAGACATTTAACCTCCTCTCTTACTGTTATAATATTGGAAAAACGTTTTGGAATTGGTTTTAGCCCCCTTAGCAATGTTCATTTCTGTCTCTCTGTTAGCCTTTCTAACTTCCTTTTTGACTTGTGTTTGCAGCTCCAAACAGGAGGAGTGGCAAACACTGTTGCAGCAGCAAAGGTCATTCAAAATGATCTTGACAGCATTCAGAACTGGGCAGACACATGGCAAATGACATTTAATAGAGGAAAGTGGAAGGTACTGCACGCAGGCAATACATTTCTCCCCCCTTCCTTTCTAAATTGGTTAATTGTGGGCTCTAGTTTTTTATTTAACATCGCTGAGTCCCTTGTCCCTGTGGATTGCAACCACAATGTAGAAACATCTAGAGAATGGATGGGAATGGGCAATAAACATCTCTGCTGTTTCTCTTAAAGCGTGTTTATTTATTTCTAATACTGGACCCTGTCTTAATACTGCATCACATTCTGAATATGAATATAGCTGAGTTATTAATTGTAGATAATACTTAGAATACCAGATACATATTTAGCATTAAAATGCAATCCATGTGATTTCTTTACCAGTCGTTCATTATTTTGTGTATCAGCCTCCACACAAAGCCGAGCGCAGTGCGGTATACTGTAATGATGCTCCAGTCAGTCTGTCCGGACTGCACCTGAACCATCTTAAAAACACGAAGCCTCCAATAAGCTCATTTGTAAAAGTTAGTAAAGAATGGCGCTATATAATCTAAGGAAGCTGAATGTGAACTCCTAGCTGGAGCAACGAGAGAGGGAGAGAGGGGGCGGGGCAGAGAAGGAGGCGGAGACGCTGCTAGGCAACCGGCTCCTGAACATTCCACTCCGCTGAGCAGAGACCGTTAGGATTTAAAAATGCCAAAGTTCCGAGCGCCGTTAGTATGGGCTGCCAGAAATGAGGAGAAAATAAATACAGCTTTTTATAAATGTGTGCATTCAGATATCATTTAGAAATCTACTTACAAGATTTAACAGTTAAATATTTAAATAAATCTGAAATCTAACTAGATTTAAGTTAGTTTAAATATTTAAATAAATCTGAAATCTCTTGGCTACATTTGACATTTAGTTAAATATTTAACTGGCAGCTAAATCTGAAGTTTGTATGCAAATGAGCTCCGCCCGCTTCGTGCTTTCCCGTGATTTGATTGGCTATTGTGATGTTGAAATTTGCATATTTACCAATTACAATAACATTAGTGTGTGCATGTCAGTACCTGTGTGTGTGTGTGTGTGTGTGTATCAGTACCTGTGTGTGTGTGTGTGTGTGTGTATGTGTGAGTGTGTGTCTCAGGGTGTGTGTGTGTGTCTCAGGGTGTGTGTGTGTGTCTGTCACAGTGTGTGTCTCAGTGTGTGTGTGTCACAGTGTGTGTCAGTGTGTGTGTGTGTGTCACAGTGTGTGTCAGTGTGTGTGTATCAGTGTGTGTGTGTGTGTGTGTGTGTGTGTGTGTGTGTGTCAGTACCTGTGTGTGTCAGCACCTGTGTGTGTGCGTGTCAGTACCTGTGTGTGTGTCAGTAGCTGTGTGTGTGTCAGTACCTGTGTGTGTGTGTATGTGTCACTATCTGTGAGTGTGTGTATGTCAGTACCTCTGTGTGCGTCAGTACCTGTGTGTGTGTGTGACAGTACCTGTGTGTGTGTGTCACTATCTGTGTGTGTGTCACTATCTGTGTGTGTCTCAGTGTGTGTGTCTTAGTGTGTGTGTGTGTGTCTCAGTGTGTGCGTGCGTGTCAGTACCTGTGTGTGTGTGTTTGTCAGTATCTGTGTTTGTGTCAGTACCTGTGTGTGTGCGTGTCAGTACCTGTGTGTGCGTGTCAGTACCTGTGTGTGTGTCTGTCAGTACCTGTGTGTGTGTGTGTGTGTGTGTGTGTATGTGTGCGGGTGTGGGTCAATGCCTGTGCGTGTGTGTTTCAGTACCTGTGTCTGTGTGTCAGAACCTGTGAGTGTGTCAGTACCTGTGTGTGTGCAGGTCACTACCTGTGTGTGTGTGTTTGTGTCAGTACCTGTGTGTGTGTGTCAGTACCTCTGTGTGTGTGTGTGTGTGTGTGTGTGTGTGTGTCAGTACCTATGTGTGTGTGTGTTTGTCAGTACCTGTGTGTGTGTGTGTGTCTGTACCTCTGTGTGTGTGTGTCAGTACCTCTGTGTGTGTGTGTGTGTGTGTGTGTGTGTGTGTGTTTGTGTCTGTACCTGTGTGTGTGTGTGTCAGTACCTGTGTGTGTGTGTGTGTGTTTGTGTCAGTACTTGTGTGTCTCTAGGAGATATATTTTTTGTCTCAAGTCCCCTCCCGCGCTCCGTTCATAACTGATGTAAAACTAAAACAACTCCTCAGAACTATTCATGACGAGGGACATGTTAATAAAAACATAAACCACGGCGATTGTGTTGATAAAGATATCGCAGGAATAAGTCCAGGCAGCAGAACGCCAGGGAAAGCGACGCGTTGTGTTTTAAACCTGTCAGCGAGCCCGGCTCTGAAGAACAACAAAACACAAAACAAGAGACGCACATCGAGGGCCTGTCAAATTTGAAAATTCATTTATTACATTTCTCTTCATAGAATCCTCTGTAAGGTTAACATACAACCAGTCATATACATAACAATAGATTTTGATAATTTACTCTAGTTATTGATAAAAAATTAGTAATATTTGTAAAACTTCCATCCTTTTCACAAGTCTCAAAACACCTGAACCGTGCCGTCTGCAGATATCCCTGTGTCTCTATCAGATGAATCTATAACAGCACAGCAGCTCAAATTAAAATGTGCATCGCTGCCCGAACCCAGAGACTGTTTATCACATGTCTGCAAACCTCAAGCCTAGAGGCCGTCCCAAACTGCACAGAACCGCGGAAATCTGAAGAGAATCTGTAATCTGCAGAGGGAGCATCTTACCTGTTTAGTATTTGAATGATAAAAATGGAAATCAAGTAAACATGCTATCAAACTCTTTACAGGCGAAGCACTTCCAATGTAACATATCAGGCCTTTTTGTCAGTAAAATCTTTATACGCTGTCAAACAAAAACAAGACTTCTCATTGGGTCACGTTTTCAAACCCTCAACTCCAGCCTTTATGAACTCCTACTTCTTAAAAGGAGACACAACGTCTGTCGATTTCACAAAACTAGAAGCGAGCAGCTGAGTTCATGTATTCCAGGTCACTTTAGCGGTCCGTTTGTGATAATTCCGATGACGATGTCGCTGAGGAAGATGGCGGCTCCCTGGAGGAGTGCGAATTCCCAGGAATTCACTCCTCCACAGATTCGGACCGTCTCTACTCCAGACCGACTGGTTAATTGCAATCCCAAAACACCACTTCCGAGAGACTTCCTTAAAAACAAAGTGCTTGATTACTTTCCCATAAACTGATTTCCTCATCAATTTCAAAGATTGCAGGTTAACCAGGAACTTAATACTGTATCACATTCTGAATATGAATATAGCTGAATTATTAATTGTAGGTAATACTTAGAATACCAGATACACATTTAGCATTAAAAAGCAATCCATGTGATTTCTTTACCAGTCGTTCATTATTTTGTGTATCAGCCTCCACACAAAGCCGAGCGCAGTGCGGTATACTGTAATGATGCTGCAGTCAGTCTGCCCGGACTGCACCTGAACCATCTTAAAAACACGAAGCCTCCAATAAGCTCATTTGTAAAAGTTAGTAAAGAATGGCGCTATATAATCTAAGGAAGCTGAATGTGAACTCCTAGCTGGAGCAACGAGAGAGGGAGAGAGGGGGCGGGGCAGAGAAGGAGGCGGAGACGCTGCTAGGCAACCGGCTCCTGAACATTCCACTCCGCTGAGCAGAGACCGTTAGGATTTAAAAATGCCAAAGTTCCGAGCGCCGTTAGTATGGGCTGCCAGAAATGAGGAGAAAATAAATACAGCTTTTTATAAATGTGTGCATTCAGATATCATTTAGAAATCTACTTACAACATTTAACAGTTAAATATTTAAATAAATCTGAAATCTAACTAGATTTAAGTTAGTTTAAATATTTAAATAAATCTGAAATCTCTTGGCTACATTTGACATTTAGTTAAATATTTAACTGGCAGCTAAATCTGGAGTTTGTATGCAAATGAGCTCCGCCCGCTTCGTGCTTTCCCGTGATTTGATTGGCTATTGTGATGTTGAAATTTGCATATTTACCAATTACAATAACATTAGTGTGTGTCTGTGTGTGTGCATGTCAGTATCTGTGTGTGTGTATCTCGTTCCCCTCTTTCTCTCTCATTCCCCTCTTTCTCTCTCATTCCCCTCTTTCTCTCTCGTTCCCCTCTTTCTCTCTCGTTCCTCTCTTTCTCTCTCGTTCCTCTCTTTCTCTCTCGTTCCTCTCTGTAACAGGGTGCAGTGTTTCATGTGTTTGTAGAGTCAGTGTATAATTCTCAGATCTAGCAGGAAGCAGACACTGTGCTGGAAATGTGACACTCCTGATCCAATAGTTACCACAGCAACTCTCATTCCTCTCTTTCTCTCTCGTTCCCCTCTTTCTCTCTCGTTCCTCTCTTTCTCTCTCGTTCCCCTCTTTCTCTCTCGTTCCTCTCTTTCTCTCTCGTTCCCCTCTTTCTCTCTCGTTCCTCTCTTTCTCTCTCGTTCCCCTCTTTCTCTCTCGTTCCCCTCTTTCTCTCTCGTTCCTCTCTTTCTCTCTCGTTCCCCTCTTTCTCTCTCGTTCCCCTCTTTCTCTCTCGTTCCTCTCTTTCTCTCTCGTTCCCCTCTTTCTCTCTCGTTCCTCTCTTTCTCTCTCGTTCCTCTCTTTCTCTCTCGCTCCCCTCTTTCTCTCTCGTTCCTCTCTTTCTCTCTCGTTCCTCTCTTTCTCTATCACTCCCTGTGACAGGCTCTTCCTCGTGTCACGCGTGGGGGTAGCTGCTGTTCAAGCATACAGAGAGACAGACGTGGTGTTGTTGAAAACGCCGGCACAGGCGCGCAGGTTTTATTCACAAACAAACACAAAACGAAAGTAAAATAAAGGTGGTCATGTGATGTTACCAGCGATGGTAACGCACAGAGGACTAGTACAGCAAGCTGTACAAAAAGTGCAAAATCAAACCCAATAAACCACAAACTAGAAATCAAAGGTGCCGTGAAAACGCCACGCCTTGCAGCAGCCCTGAGCGATCTCCCGCGGACACTCGATCAAGACCCGCCCACCTGCTGAGTGAGGTCACAGGTTAACCAGGAACTTAATACTCTATCACATTCTGAATATGAATATAGCTGAGTTATTAATTGTAGATAATACTTATAATACCAGATACACATTTAGCATTAAAAAGCAATCCATGTGATTTCTTTACCAGTCGTTCATTATTTTGTGTATCAGCCTCCACACAAAGCCGAGCGCAGTGCGGTATACTGTAATGATGCTGCAGTCAGTCTGCCCGGACTGCACCTGAACCATCTTAAAAACACGAAGCCTCCAATAAGCTCATTTGTAAAAGTTAGTAAAGAATGGCGCTATATAATCTAAGGAAGCTGAATGTGAACTCCTAGCTGGAGCAACGAGAGAGGGAGAGAGGGGGCGGGGCAGAGAAGGAGGCGGAGACGCTGCTAGGCAACCGGCTCCTGAACATTCCACTCCGCTGAGCAGAGACCGTTAGGATTTAAAAATGCCAAAGTTCCGAGCGCCGTTAGTATGGGCTGCCAGAAATGAGGAGAAAATAAATACAGCTTTTTATAAATGTGTGCATTCAGATATCATTTAGAAATCTACTTACAACATTTAACAGTTAAATATTTAAATAAATCTGAAATCTAACTAGATTTAAGTTAGTTTAAATATTTAAATAAATCTGAAATCTCTTGGCTACATTTGACATTTAGTTAAATATTTAACTGGCAGCTAAATCTGGAGTTTGTATGCAAATGAGCTCCGCCCGCTTCGTGCTTTCCCGTGATTTGATTGGCTATTGTGATGTTGAAATTTGCATATTTACCAATTACAATAACATTAGTGTGTGTCTGTGTGTGTGCATGTCAGTATCTGTGTGTGTGTATCTCGTTCCCCTCTTTCTCTCTCATTCCCCTCTTTCTCTCTCGTTCCCCTCTTTCTCTCTCGTTCCTCTCTTTCTCTCTCGTTCCTCTCTTTCTCTCTCGTTCCTCTCTGTAACAGGGTGCAGTGTTTCATGTGTTTGTAGAGTCAGTGTATAATTCTCAGATCTAGCAGGAAGCAGACACTGTGCTGGAAATGTGACACTCCTGATCCAATAGTTACCACAGCAACTCTCATTCCTCTCTTTCTCTCTCGTTCCCCTCTTTCTCTCTCGTTCCTCTCTTTCTCTCTCGTTCCCCTCTTTCTCTCTCGTTCCTCTCTTTCTCTCTCGTTCCCCTCTTTCTCTCTCGTTCCTCTCTTTCTCTCTCGTTCCCCTCTTTCTCTCTCGTTCCCCTCTTTCTCTCTCGTTCCTCTCTTTCTCTCTCGTTCCCCTCTTTCTCTCTCGTTCCCCTCTTTCTCTCTCGTTCCTCTCTTTCTCTCTCGTTCCCCTCTTTCTCTCTCGTTCCTCTCTTTCTCTCTCGTTCCTCTCTTTCTCTCTCGCTCCCCTCTTTCTCTCTCGTTCCTCTCTTTCTCTCTCGTTCCTCTCTTTCTCTATCACTCCCTGTGACAGGCTCTTCCTCGTGTCACGCGTGGGGGTAGCTGCTGTTCAAGCATACAGAGAGACAGACGTGGTGTTGTTGAAAACGCCGGCACAGGCGCGCAGGTTTTATTCACAAACAAACACAAAACGAAAGTAAAATAAAGGTGGTCATGTGATGTTACCAGCGATGGTAACGCACAGAGGACTAGTACAGCAAGCTGTACAAAAAGTGCAAAATCAAACCCAATAAACCACAAACTAGAAATCAAAGGTGCCGTGAAAACGCCACGCCTTGCAGCAGCCCTGAGCGATCTCCCGCGGACACTCGATCAAGACCCGCCCACCTGCTGAGTGAGGTCACAGGTTAACCAGGAACTTAATACTCTATCACATTCTGAATATGAATATAGCTGAGTTATTAATTGTAGATAATACTTATAATACCAGATACACATTTAGCATTAAAAAGCAATCCATGTGATTTCTTTACCAGTCGTTCATTATTTTGTGTATCAGCCTCCACACAAAGCCGAGCGCAGTGCGGTATACTGTAATGATGCTGCAGTCAGTCTGCCCGGACTGCACCTGAACCATCTTAAAAACACGAAGCCTCCAATAAGCTCATTTGTAAAAGTTAGTAAAGAATGGCGCTATATAATCTAAGGAAGCTGAATGTGAACTCCTAGCTGGAGCAACGAGAGAGGGAGAGAGGGGGCGGGGCAGAGAAGGAGGCGGAGACGCTGCTAGGCAACCGGCTCCTGAACATTCCACTCCGCTGAGCAGAGACCGTTAGGATTTAAAAATGCCAAAGTTCCGAGCGCCGTTAGTATGGGCTGCCAGAAATGAGGAGAAAATAAATACAGCTTTTTATAAATGTGTGCATTCAGATATCATTTAGAAATCTACTTACAACATTTAACAGTTAAATATTTAAATAAATCTGAAATCTAACTAGATTTAAGTTAGTTTAAATATTTAAATAAATCTGAAATCTCTTGGCTACATTTGACATTTAGTTAAATATTTAACTGGCAGCTAAATCTGGAGTTTGTATGCAAATGAGCTCCGCCCGCTTCGTGCTTTCCCGTGATTTGATTGGCTATTGTGATGTTGAAATTTGCATATTTACCAATTACAATAACATTAGTGTGTGTCTGTGTGTGTGCATGTCAGTATCTGTGTGTGTGTATCTCGTTCCCCTCTTTCTCTCTCGTTCCCCTCTTTCTCTCTCGTTCCCCTCTTTCTCTCTCGTTCCCCTCTTTCTCTCTCGTTCCTCTCTTTCTCTCTCGTTCCTCTCTTTCTCTCTCGTTCCTCTCTGTAACAGGGTGCAGTGTTTCATGTGTTTGTAGAGTCAGTGTATAATTCTCAGATCTAGCAGGAAGCAGACACTGTGCTGGAAATGTGACACTCCTGATCCAATAGTTACCACAGCAACTCTCATTCCTCTCTTTCTCTCTCGTTCCCCTCTTTCTCTCTCGTTCCTCTCTTTCTCTCTCGTTCCCCTCTTTCTCTCTCGTTCCTCTCTTTCTCTCTCGTTCCCCTCTTTCTCTCTCGTTCCTCTCTTTCTCTCTCGTTCCCCTCTTTCTCTCTCGTTCCCCTCTTTCTCTCTCGTTCCTCTCTTTCTCTCTCGTTCCCCTCTTTCTCTCTCGTTCCCCTCTTTCTCTCTCGTTCCTCTCTTTCTCTCTCGTTCCCCTCTTTCTCTCTCGTTCCTCTCTTTCTCTCTCGTTCCTCTCTTTCTCTCTCGCTCCCCTCTTTCTCTCTCGTTCCTCTCTTTCTCTCTCGTTCCTCTCTTTCTCTATCACTCCCTGTGACAGGCTCTTCCTCGTGTCACGCGTGGGGGTAGCTGCTGTTCAAGCATACAGAGAGACAGACGTGGTGTTGTTGAAAACGCCGGCACAGGCGCGCAGGTTTTATTCACAAACAAACACAAAACGAAAGTAAAATAAAGGTGGTCATGTGATGTTACCAGCGATGGTAACGCACAGAGGACTAGTACAGCAAGCTGTACAAAAAGTGCAAAATCAAACCCAATAAACCACAAACTAGAAATCAAAGGTGCCGTGAAAACGCCACGCCTTGCAGCAGCCCTGAGCGATCTCCCGCGGACACTCGATCAAGACCCGCCCACCTGCTGAGTGAGGTCACAGGTTAACCAGGAACTTAATACTCTATCACATTCTGAATATGAATATAGCTGAGTTATTAATTGTAGATAATACTTATAATACCAGATACACATTTAGCATTAAAAAGCAATCCATGTGATTTCTTTACCAGTCGTTCATTATTTTGTGTATCAGCCTCCACACAAAGCCGAGCGCAGTGCGGTATACTGTAATGATGCTGCAGTCAGTCTGCCCGGACTGCACCTGAACCATCTTAAAAACACGAAGCCTCCAATAAGCTCATTTGTAAAAGTTAGTAAAGAATGGCGCTATATAATCTAAGGAAGCTGAATGTGAACTCCTAGCTGGAGCAACGAGAGAGGGAGAGAGGGGGCGGGGCAGAGAAGGAGGCGGAGACGCTGCTAGGCAACCGGCTCCTGAACATTCCACTCCGCTGAGCAGAGACCGTTAGGATTTAAAAATGCCAAAGTTCCGAGCGCCGTTAGTATGGGCTGCCAGAAATGAGGAGAAAATAAATACAGCTTTTTATAAATGTGTGCATTCAGATATCATTTAGAAATCTACTTACAACATTTAACAGTTAAATATTTAAATAAATCTGAAATCTAACTAGATTTAAGTTAGTTTAAATATTTAAATAAATCTGAAATCTCTTGGCTACATTTGACATTTAGTTAAATATTTAACTGGCAGCTAAATCTGGAGTTTGTATGCAAATGAGCTCCGCCCGCTTCGTGCTTTCCCGTGATTTGATTGGCTATTGTGATGTTGAAATTTGCATATTTACCAATTACAATAACATTAGTGTGTGTCTGTGTGTGTGCATGTCAGTATCTGTGTGTGTGTATCTCGTTCCCCTCTTTCTCTCTCATTCCCCTCTTTCTCTCTCGTTCCCCTCTTTCTCTCTCGTTCCCCTCTTTCTCTCTCGTTCCTCTCTTTCTCTCTCGTTCCTCTCTTTCTCTCTCGTTCCTCTCTGTAACAGGGTGCAGTGTTTCATGTGTTTGTAGAGTCAGTGTATAATTCTCAGATCTAGCAGGAAGCAGACACTGTGCTGGAAATGTGACACTCCTGATCCAATAGTTACCACAGCAACTCTCATTCCTCTCTTTCTCTCTCGTTCCCCTCTTTCTCTCTCGTTCCTCTCTTTCTCTCTCGTTCCCCTCTTTCTCTCTCGTTCCTCTCTTTCTCTCTCGTTCCCCTCTTTCTCTCTCGTTCCTCTCTTTCTCTCTCGTTCCCCTCTTTCTCTCTCGTTCCCCTCTTTCTCTCTCGTTCCTCTCTTTCTCTCTCGTTCCCCTCTTTCTCTCTCGTTCCCCTCTTTCTCTCTCGTTCCTCTCTTTCTCTCTCGTTCCCCTCTTTCTCTCTCGTTCCTCTCTTTCTCTCTCGTTCCTCTCTTTCTCTCTCGCTCCCCTCTTTCTCTCTCGTTCCTCTCTTTCTCTCTCGTTCCTCTCTTTCTCTATCACTCCCTGTGACAGGCTCTTCCTCGTGTCACGCGTGGGGGTAGCTGCTGTTCAAGCATACAGAGAGACAGACGTGGTGTTGTTGAAAACGCCGGCACAGGCGCGCAGGTTTTATTCACAAACAAACACAAAACGAAAGTAAAATAAAGGTGGTCATGTGATGTTACCAGCGATGGTAACGCACAGAGGACTAGTACAGCAAGCTGTACAAAAAGTGCAAAATCAAACCCAATAAACCACAAACTAGAAATCAAAGGTGCCGTGAAAACGCCACGCCTTGCAGCAGCCCTGAGCGATCTCCCGCGGACACTCGATCAAGACCCGCCCACCTGCTGAGTGAGGTCACAGGTTAACCAGGAACTTAATACTCTATCACATTCTGAATATGAATATAGCTGAGTTATTAATTGTAGATAATACTTATAATACCAGATACACATTTAGCATTAAAAAGCAATCCATGTGATTTCTTTACCAGTCGTTCATTATTTTGTGTATCAGCCTCCACACAAAGCCGAGCGCAGTGCGGTATACTGTAATGATGCTGCAGTCAGTCTGCCCGGACTGCACCTGAACCATCTTAAAAACACGAAGCCTCCAATAAGCTCATTTGTAAAAGTTAGTAAAGAATGGCGCTATATAATCTAAGGAAGCTGAATGTGAACTCCTAGCTGGAGCAACGAGAGAGGGAGAGAGGGGGCGGGGCAGAGAAGGAGGCGGAGACGCTGCTAGGCAACCGGCTCCTGAACATTCCACTCCGCTGAGCAGAGACCGTTAGGATTTAAAAATGCCAAAGTTCCGAGCGCCGTTAGTATG
Source organism: Acipenser ruthenus (assembly GCF_902713425.1). Taxonomy (NCBI): domain Eukaryota; kingdom Metazoa; phylum Chordata; class Actinopteri; order Acipenseriformes; family Acipenseridae; genus Acipenser; species Acipenser ruthenus. The sequence goes on along the minus strand of NC_081236.1, from coordinate 6,933,701 downwards.
GGCTGCCAGAAATGAGGAGAAAATAAATACAGCTTTTTATAAATGTGTGCATTCAGATATCATTTAGAAATCTACTTACAACATTTAACAGTTAAATATTTAAATAAATCTGAAATCTAACTAGATTTAAGTTAGTTTAAATATTTAAATAAATCTGAAATCTCTTGGCTACATTTGACATTTAGTTAAATATTTAACTGGCAGCTAAATCTGGAGTTTGTATGCAAATGAGCTCCGCCCGCTTCGTGCTTTCCCGTGATTTGATTGGCTATTGTGATGTTGAAATTTGCATATTTACCAATTACAATAACATTAGTGTGTGTCTGTGTGTGTGCATGTCAGTATCTGTGTGTGTGTATCTCGTTCCCCTCTTTCTCTCTCATTCCCCTCTTTCTCTCTCGTTCCCCTCTTTCTCTCTCGTTCCCCTCTTTCTCTCTCGTTCCTCTCTTTCTCTCTCGTTCCTCTCTTTCTCTCTCGTTCCTCTCTGTAACAGGGTGCAGTGTTTCATGTGTTTGTAGAGTCAGTGTATAATTCTCAGATCTAGCAGGAAGCAGACACTGTGCTGGAAATGTGACACTCCTGATCCAATAGTTACCACAGCAACTCTCATTCCTCTCTTTCTCTCTCGTTCCCCTCTTTCTCTCTCGTTCCTCTCTTTCTCTCTCGTTCCCCTCTTTCTCTCTCGTTCCTCTCTTTCTCTCTCGTTCCCCTCTTTCTCTCTCGTTCCTCTCTTTCTCTCTCGTTCCCCTCTTTCTCTCTCGTTCCCCTCTTTCTCTCTCGTTCCTCTCTTTCTCTCTCGTTCCCCTCTTTCTCTCTCGTTCCCCTCTTTCTCTCTCGTTCCTCTCTTTCTCTCTCGTTCCCCTCTTTCTCTCTCGTTCCTCTCTTTCTCTCTCGTTCCTCTCTTTCTCTCTCGCTCCCCTCTTTCTCTCTCGTTCCTCTCTTTCTCTCTCGTTCCTCTCTTTCTCTATCACTCCCTGTGACAGGCTCTTCCTCGTGTCACGCGTGGGGGTAGCTGCTGTTCAAGCATACAGAGAGACAGACGTGGTGTTGTTGAAAACGCCGGCACAGGCGCGCAGGTTTTATTCACAAACAAACACAAAACGAAAGTAAAATAAAGGTGGTCATGTGATGTTACCAGCGATGGTAACGCACAGAGGACTAGTACAGCAAGCTGTACAAAAAGTGCAAAATCAAACCCAATAAACCACAAACTAGAAATCAAAGGTGCCGTGAAAACGCCACGCCTTGCAGCAGCCCTGAGCGATCTCCCGCGGACACTCGATCAAGACCCGCCCACCTGCTGAGTGAGGTCACAGGTTAACCAGGAACTTAATACTCTATCACATTCTGAATATGAATATAGCTGAGTTATTAATTGTAGATAATACTTATAATACCAGATACACATTTAGCATTAAAAAGCAATCCATGTGATTTCTTTACCAGTCGTTCATTATTTTGTGTATCAGCCTCCACACAAAGCCGAGCGCAGTGCGGTATACTGTAATGATGCTGCAGTCAGTCTGCCCGGACTGCACCTGAACCATCTTAAAAACACGAAGCCTCCAATAAGCTCATTTGTAAAAGTTAGTAAAGAATGGCGCTATATAATCTAAGGAAGCTGAATGTGAACTCCTAGCTGGAGCAACGAGAGAGGGAGAGAGGGGGCGGGGCAGAGAAGGAGGCGGAGACGCTGCTAGGCAACCGGCTCCTGAACATTCCACTCCGCTGAGCAGAGACCGTTAGGATTTAAAAATGCCAAAGTTCCGAGCGCCGTTAGTATGGGCTGCCAGAAATGAGGAGAAAATAAATACAGCTTTTTATAAATGTGTGCATTCAGATATCATTTAGAAATCTAGTTACAAGATTTAACATTTAGGTAAATATTTAAATAAATCTTAAATCTCTCTTAACTAGATTTAACATTTAGTTAAATATTTAACTGGCAGCTAAATCTGGAGTTTGTATGCAAATTAGCTCCGCCCGCTTTGTGCTTTCACGCGATTTGATTGGCTCTTTTAATGTTTACATTTGCATATTTACCAATTAGCATAACAGAAGTGCATAGCATAAGTGTGTGTGTGTGTCAGTATCTGTGTATGTCTCAGTGTGTGTGTGTGTCTCAGTGTCTGTCAGTGTCTGTGTCTCAGTGTGTGTGTGTCTCAGTGTCTGTGTCAGTGTGTGTGTCTCAGTGTGTGTGTTTGTCTTAGTTTCTGTGTGTGTCTCAGTGTGAGTGTGTGTGTGTCTGTGTGTCTCAGTGTGTGTGTGTGTCCTAGTCTGTGTGTGTCTCAGAGTGCGACTCAGTGTGTGTGTGTGTCAGAGAGTGTGTGTCTCCGTGTGTGTGTGTGTCTCAGTGTGTCTGTGTGTCTCAGTGTGTGTGTGTGTGTGTATCAGTGTGTGTGTGTGTGTGTCTCAGTGTGCCTGTGTCAGTATGTGTGTGTCTCAGTGAGTGTGTCTCAGTGTTTGTGTGTGTCTCTGTGTGTGTGTGTGTCTGTGTCAGTGTGTGTGTGTGTCTCAATGTGCGTGTCTCAGTGTGTGTGTGTGTCTCAATGTGCGTGTCTCAGTGTGTGTGTGTGTGTGTCTCAGTGTGTGTGTGTGTCTCAGTGTGTGTGTCTCAGTGTGTGTGTGTGTCTCAATGTGCGTGTCTCAGTGTGTGTGTGTGTATCAGTGTGTGTGTGTGTGTCTCAGTGTGCCTGTGTCAGTATGTGTGTGTCTCAGTGAGTGTGTCTCAGTGTTTGTGTGTGTCTCTGTGTGTGTGTGTCTGTGTGTGTCTGTCTGTGCGTGTCTCAGTGTGTGTGTGTGTCTCAGTGTGTGTGTGTGTCTCAATGTGCGTGTCTCAGTGTGTGTGTGTGTGTCTCAGTGTGTGTGTGTGTGTCTGTGTTTGTGTGTGTCTCTGTGTGTGTGTGTCTGTGTCTCAGTGTGTGTGTGTCTCAATGTGCGTGTCTCAGTGTGTGTGTGTGTCTGTGTGTGTCTCAATGTGCGTGTCTCAGTGTGTGTGTGTCTCAGTGTGTGTGTCTCAATGTGCGTGTCTCAGTGTGTGTGTGTGTATCAGTGTGTGTGTGTGTGTGTGTGTCTCAGTGTGCCTGTGTCAGTATGTGTGTGTCTCAGTGAGTGTGTCTCAGTGTTTGTGTGTGTCTCTGTGTGTGTGTGTCTGTGTGTGTCTCAATGTGCGTGTCTCAGTGTGTGTGTGTGTCTCAGTGTGTGTGTGTGTCTCAATGTGCGTGTCTCAGTGTGTGTCTCAGTGTGTGTGTGTGTCTCAGTGTTTGTGTGTGTCTCTGTGTGTGTGTGTGTCTCAGTGAGTCTCAGTGTGTGTGTTTGTGTCTCAGTGTGTGTGTCTCTGTCAGTGTGTGTGTCTCAGTGTCTGTGTGTGTGTCTCAGTGTTTGTGTGTGTCTCAGTGTGTGTGTGTGTGTGTCTCAGTGTGTTTGTCTGTCGCAGTCTCAGTGTGTGTGTGTGTGTCTCAGTGTGTGTCTCAGTGTGTGTGTGTCTCAGTGTGCGTGTCTCAGTGTGTGTGTGTGTGTCTCAGTGTGTGTGTGTCTCAGTGTGTGTGTATGTGTCTCAGTGTGTGTGTGTCTCATTGTGTGTGTGTGTGTGTGTGTGTCTCAGTGTGTGTGTGTGTGTTTGTGTCTCAGTCACTTCAAGTCATACAAAGAGCATTTCAAGTGGAGCGATAAAGTGGAGCGAAGCGATCAAAAAAAGACGCCAAGTTAGAAGCAAGAATTGTGTGAATCTTGGGCCGCAGCACCTTTCCAAGTGTGCCTATTTGCTTGATGCTTGACAAGATTGGCCTGATTGCTTCTCCTAACTTGTTCTTTTGTGTTTGATATCACCCCTTTAAACAGCTGGTGCGTTTTTCTAACTTGTTTTTTTACATTGACAATGTTTTTGTCGTGGGATTGAGAGAGTTAGAAAAACGTGTTTGAAATGACGAGAGTCTCTATACAGCTCCAAGAGTTTAGCTGTTTTCACCATGTTGCAGCAGCAAAACTAAATCACTTAGAATTACCATCTGTACCAAAAGACTGAAACACTCTTACATCAAATGTGATAAAAACGTACATACCTCTTATACACAATGAGATACAAGTCGTCAAACTAAGGTCAAATTGTTATTCTCCTCCTTCTTCATCTTCCTCTTCCGTCTGCTTTTTAAGGGTGTGTAGCGACTTTTCAAACAGAAAAGCTAAATAACTGGACATCTACCAATCCTGTGATTCCACATGCTGGTCAACGTCAAAACAAACCAGGGAATGCAAGCAGTTTGATATCCAAACCATTTATATTAAACAATGGATTTGTTTTAAAACAGCACATATCGCAGGAAAAAAATAAAATCCCATGGTTTGAACTTGCATCATGACGTTCTTGAAACGCACATGACCTTAGCCCGCTGCGCCGCTGCACAGGTGTTGAAATGTGTTTATTTTTTAAGCTTACATCCAAGCCTGACCAGCTTTCACTGAAAACCTGAAGGTTCTTCTCCATACTAGAAATGTTCTATTTCCTGTTTGAAAATCTCCTGTTTCCTGTATGTCTGTGTGTGTGTGTGTCTCACTGTGTGTGTCTCAGTTTGTGTCTCAGTGGTGTGTGTGTGTGTCTCAGTGTGTGTGTTTGTTTTTTTTTATTTTAGTATTTATTTTTTCTTTTACATATTTACAATGTGGCAAACAGTATATATTCTTTGTCATACAATGATACAAGATATATGACTGCAGAGCGCAGTGCGGTATACTGTAATGATGCTGCAGTCAGTCTGCCCGGACTGCACCTGAACCATCTTAAAAACACGAAGCCTCCAATAAGCTCATTTGTAAAAGTTAGTAAAGAATGGCGCTATATAATCTAAGGAAGCTGAATGTGAACTCCTAGCTGGAGCAACGAGAGAGGGAGAGAGGGGGCGGGGCAGAGAAGGAGGCGGAGACGCTGCTAGGCAACCGGCTCCTGAACATTCCACTCCGCTGAGCAGAGACCGTTAAGATTTAAAAATGCCAAAGTTCCGAGCGGCGTCAGGCGCTTCGTTTAATTAATACACCGTTGTTGATATTTTAATTTTGAAGTAACCATATTTTAAATACTCAAATAGCACTGTACTAAAAACTACTTGCTTTGACCAACTAAAAGCTATGACCAGCAATTATAAGCGAGATTTAATATAAATGCTTGACGCGCACTGACATTTAGGGACACACACACACACACACACACAAATAATAATAATCAAACATGTCTTGCTTAAATGTATTGTTGAATGTCTACAGATCTTTTTGTTTCTTCTTTCTTACATAACACGTGTGCAGTTTAATTCTTTTGCATCAACACAATTAAAATGGTTAACGTTTTATTTATTTATTTTAGCTGCCTGCTCGCATGTTCCTCAGAAGGCGCTGCTCGCTGTTTATGGCGGCGCGCTGAGCTGCCTCTCCGCACACTGCGTGTCGTTTTGAAGCGGTGTGTTTAATATATTTTCATGTTTCAACTCCTGGCTCCCTGTTAAAATGCAGTCTGTCCTGCCATCAGTTCCCCTGCATCCTGATAAAACGGGAACAACATGGATTTTTTTTAACATTGTCAAACTTAAGCCAGGGGAAATCTTTTAGCCACTGTTGGTTGAACTTGTATTTTACACGACTGTGAACACGCTGTATTAACTAACTCGAAGCTCCCTGTTCGCTTTCAATTTCTGAAACACCTGCATTGCTCATTTCCTGTAAAGACGCCGACATATCTGAATTTGTTATTTTCCTCATCTTGGTTTGACAAACTGTCTGGAAACGAGTAGCCATCGCACTGATAAATCAGTGAAACTGGCGGGTATGGGATTTGTAGTTTTTAATGTGTGATTAACAGTGGGCAGTGGACACCAATAAACTACATTCCCAGGGTGCATTACGATTGAGTTTAGATCCGAATGTGAGGTTTTTTTGGTTTTACTTTCCAGCTGAAAAAATAAATCACGTTTATTTTTTTATGTCTACCTTTAGAAATTTCTAGTCACCTACGTGCGCCTAAATTAAAATGTATTTTCGCACAAGCATTTTGTTCGTCTCAGACGCAGAAATTGTTGAGATTTCATCTGTGCTACTGGACGACACAGAAGACTCTGCCCATCAGCCGAAACAAAAACTGTTGTAAGATATATGCTATGATTCGTCCCGACATCCACCGAAAATCTCTGCGATCCACGTACCGGCCACCACTGTATTAAACTAACATGTTATTTGATCTGAACACAGCTCCGTGACAAGCGGTCGCTGCTGCCCTCTGCTGTTTACAAGAGGTAGTACAGGTAGTGAAAATCAGCAGTGACATTACTACTGTTATTAGTATTTATTTCTTAGCAGACATTCAGGTCGACTTACAGTTGTTACAAGTTATCACAGTACAAAGTATCACATTATAAAACATCACATTACAGAATATCATAATACAGATAAGAGCAGATATGAAAATACAATAAAATCAATTCAAGTAAGAGCAAAATAATAAAGCACACAGTAAATTATAAGAGTGAATTCGACTAAGAGCAGCTAAACCTGATAGTAACTATTTGCTGATATGAGTCCAGTAAGAACAGGCAGTAAGCATGATAAATACATGAGAATGATTTCAAATAAGAGCAATTACAGAAAACGTTATTATTTATACACACAGTACTCTCCTGGCTATCCTGTAAATATTGTTTTTGCTGTATTTTAAGAATGTATCTGAAATGTCTATTTTATGTACAGGGGTTAAGGTTAATCAAAGTAATTTCAAAGGACAACTGAACTGCGTTCAGATAGAGAGTGGGTGAGAGAGAATGAAACAAACAGTTCTATAAAATGGCCACACGATGGCAGCATTGGATAAGGAATAGCGAGAGCTCCGTTCTGCCCGTCTCCATGAAGTCCAGGTTTACAGCACAGGAAGTGTGTGCAGAGTTGCTAGTCTTTGATGGATTTTATATTTGGAACACAGTTAATAAAAGTGTAAATGTTAGAAATGATCCTATTATTTTTAAATCCAATGCAGTCCAGCAATCCAGTTTATTCTTGCACATTAATAACACCGCTAGTAGCTTTCTGTGTGTAATTATTGTTCAATTTCCAAATATGGTCCTTGTTAGTGTAAGTGACATTTCCTTGTTCAGTTGTATCAGTCTGAACCTCTTCTATACATTTCAGCTTCAGCCCTTGGGTTCCAATACAACTACAATCTAAAGTTAACAAACCAGGATTATTATTGTTACATGTTACTGTTTGCATCATCTCACCCTCATTCCATTAAAATTACATGTTCTAGTAATCAAACTGCAGCAGTGTGCTTCTAAATGTGTTTCCAAAGGCTGTCCACATGAAGCACCCTGTAGTGTTATTTCTGTGACCTTAATGTTTTAAAATAATACTGCATTTTGTTTGTTCATTTTTGCCATTTCTGCATGAATGCCATACCTGTACAGTGCAAACCTGTGTGAGGATCCATTGCTCCTGATCCAATCTAAATCAATCTGCATGCTGTTTGGATTAATAGACTTCTCTTCTCCTAGACAGGCAGCACAAATAGTGGAGCCCAGCAGTAAAGCAGTAAAGAAAAAGCACTTCACAACAGTTCAGTGTAAAATCAATGCAAAGTTTATTAGTGGCTTCTGAATAGTGAAATGTGTAAAGGTGTTCTCTTTTAATAGCATCATCTACACTTCACACTGTCTGATAGAATGCAATCGACACACAATATATAAAGATTTAAACATTCTGTTTAATGGCAGTGCTGATTTATATGTACAGCTCGGACAAAAGTTTAGCATCACCTAGAATTTTAGGATTGAGACAATTAAAAGAAAACATAATTTAGATAATTTATTTATCATGAAGTATCAATTAAACTACACAATGAGATCGCAAGTCTCCTGGAAGCCATCATTGTACAGTATTCCATGTTAGATTTCAATTTCTCAGCTTTTTTAAGCATACAGACACAAAGCAGTGTGTAATTTAATATGTTAATGTAACATTATTCAGCAGCTTTCATTCAACTATGAAGCAAAATTATTTCATCTTATCGGGTGATGCAAAACTTCTGTTCATAGCCGTAGTTAAAACGTAAAAGTTTAGGATTCTCAACTCAAATGCATTAAAACAAAACATATGGACATAGTTTAGATATTTCATTTAACATCATGTAATCAAAGAAACTACAAAACTATATAACAAAACTCTAGAAGAAGCCAAAATACTAGTACTGCATTTCATGTTAGATTCCAAAATGTCACGTTTTTCAATTGTCAGTTTTTCATTAAGTATATGGATAACTACAAAGTGGTATGTAATTTAATTTGTTAACGTTACATTATTCAGCGGGTTTCACTCGACTTTATGAAGCAAAATTAGTTCATTCTATAGAGTGAGGCAAAACCTCTGGTCATATCTTTAGTCTATTTCTAACAGACTTAGCTATGATTTTTAATATGAAATGTGACAGTGTCAAAATTGCAACACAATGCAAAGAGATTCGAAGTAATACATTCATAGAAAAAACATCAATAAAACAGAGTTCTGTGTATAAGGTTTCTTATCTTATTTGATCTAAAACAAGTCTTGGGCCTGGCTTGTTCTCAGCTGCGTCTCCAGTGGGTTCAAAGCCCAGCTCAGGACACTGGAAATGCAGCTGAACTCACACACTGAGAACAAGCAGGCAGCAGAGAAGACTGAGCCCACACTCCAGGGCTTACATCATGAGACACTAGCAAAGGAATTCCATTTCTCATTTCATGAAGACTGAGCCCACACTCCAGGGCTTACATCATGAGACACTAGCAAAGGAATTCCATTTCTCATTTCATGAAGACTGAGCCCACACTCCAGGGCTTACATCATGAGACACTAGCAAAGGAATTCCATTTCTCATTTCATGAAGACTGAGCCCACACTCCAGGGCTTACATCATGAGACACTAGCAAAGGAATTCCATTTCTCATTTCATGAAGACTGAGCCCACATTCCAGGGCTTACATCATGAGACACTAGCAAAGGAATTCCATTTCTCATTTCATGAAGACTGAGCCCACACTCCAGGGCTTACATCATGAGACACTAGCAAAGGAATTCCATTTCTCATTTCATGAAGACTGAGCCCACATTCCAGGGCTTACATCATGAGACACTAGCAAAGGAATTCCATTTCTCATTTCATGAAGACTGAGCCCACACTCCAGGGCTTACATCATGAGACACTAGCAAAGGAATTCCATTTCTCATTTCATGAAGACTGAGCCCACACTCCAGGGCTTACATCATGATACACTAGCAAAGGAATTCCATTTCTCATTTCATGAAGACTGAGCCCACACTCCAGGGCTTACATCATGAGACACTAGCAAAGGAATTCCATTTCTCATTTCATGAAAACTGAGCCCACACTCCAGGGCTTACATCATGAGACACTAGCAAAGGAATTCCATTTCTCATTTCATGAAGACTGAGCCCACACTCCAGGGCTTACATCATGAGACACTAGCAAAGGAATTCCATTTCTCATTTCATGAAGACTGAGCCCACACTCCAGGGCTTACATCATGAGACACTAGCAAAGGAATTCCATTTCTCATTTCATGAAGCCATCAAACCTGCAGCAGCATCTCCCCCTTTGACAAGCTTGTATTTTTCAATGTCTCCCTTGGGTTTGTTCAGTTCCACTGCAGATCTGTATCTCAGGAATCAATAACAGTTTAAACAATGACAAACCTTTTACATACAGAGGTAATGGAAACATAATAATGTGCCCTTGTAGTGCATTTAAATGAAGATATCATATTTCACATTAATACCTCAATATCCTAGGCCACCCCAGCATGTTGGTAATCTACAAACATCCCAGTTAATATTCATTTCTTAATACGCAATACAACACCTCCATTAGAGGTATCATATTTAAATATAAAACTAGGGTTTTACTCCTTCACAAATTCCATGTCTTCTAAAATTATATTTACAATTCCATTATTTGATTATTTAAATACATCAAAAAGATTATTTAAATAGAACAAAATAGAAAGTAAATGAGTCCAAGTTATAAAAACATGCCTTCCAGTTTCAATATCAAGAGAGGTTAACCAGTCAAATAACGAAGTCAATAAACTAACATTAAAAGTTTATATATATTAGAGTAAGATAGCGGGTTGTGTGAGACAGCAGGGAGGGGGTTAAAAAACCTCCCTGAAGAAAAAATGGCACCTTTTGTATTGTTTAATTGTATTGCTTTTCTGTTAATTAGTTTTTGTTAATTGTTTTATTATGTATTATCCCCTGCACCCGGGGGTGATTAAAAATTAGAAGCGGGTGCAGGGTATTTAAGACGTGCAGCCAGGCTGCACGGGGCTGCTGAGTAGAAGGAGGCAGAAGAGGTGCTCTGTCTCCGAGTAGCCAGAGTTAAAGTAAGTGTGGTGTCAAACCTGTGTTTTTGTAAGGACGGGAAAACAGCTTAGCTGTCCCGTGGTAGGCAGTGTGTTCCTGAAAGTTGAGTTAGTGCTCCAAGAGGAGTTAGGTGTTTATTTTGATTTTGTATTTGTTTGATTTTGTGTTTATTAAAAATTAGCGCAACCGCGCTTTAAAACTCCATTTCTGTCGTGTTGGGTCTATTTTTAAAGGGGCAACGAACTCGTGTGAGTACGATCTTTTACAATATATATATATATACAGACGTGCTCAAATTTGTTGGTACCCCTCCACAAAAAATGAAGAATGCACAATTTTCTCTGAAATAACTTGAAACTGACTAAAGTAATTGGCATCCACCATTGTTTATTCCATATTTAATAGAAATCAGACTTTGCTTTTGATTTTTTATTCAACATAATATTGTAAATAAGAAAACAAATGAAAATGGCATGGACAAAAATGATGGGACCGCTAACCTAATATTTTGTTGCACAACCTTTAGAGGCAATCACTGCAATCAAACGTTTTCTGTAGCTCTCAATGAGACTTCTGCACCTGTTAACAGGTAGTTTGGCCCACTCTTCCTGAGCAAACTGCTCCAGCTGTCTCAGGTTTGATGGGTGCCTTCTCCAGACTGCAAGTTTCAGCTCTTTCCATAGATGTTCGATAGGATTCAGATCAGGACTCATAGAAGGCCACTTCAGAATAGTCCAATGTTTTGTTCTTATCCATTCTTGGGTGCTTTTAGCTGTGTGTTTTGGGTCATTATCCTGTTGGAGGACCCATGACCTGCGACTGAGACAGAGCTTTCTGACACTGGGCAGTACGTTTCGCTCCAGAATGCCTTGATAGTCTTGAGATTTCATTGAGCCCTGCACAGATTCAAGGCACCCTGTGCCAGGCGCAGCAAAGCAGCCCCAAAACATAACCGAGCCTCCTCCATGTTTCACTGTAGGTATGGTGTTCTTTTCTTTGAAAGCTTCATTTTTTCGTCTGTGAACATAGAGCTGTTGTGACTTGCCAAAAAGCTCCAGTTTTGACTCATCTGTCCAAAGGACATTCTCCCAGAAGGATTGTGGCTTATCAATATGCATTTTAGCAAATTCCAGTCTGGCTTTTTTATGTTTTTCTTTCAAAAGTGGAGTCCTCCTGGGTCTTCTTCCATGGAGCCCACTTTTGCTCAAAAAGCGACGGATGGTGCGATCAGAAACTGACGTACCTTCACCTTGGAGTTCAGCTTGTATCTCTTTGGCAGTTATCCTTGGTTCTTTTTCTACCATTCACACTATCCTTCTGTTCAATCTGGGGTCGATTTTCCTCTTGCGGACGCGCCCAGGGAGGTTGGCTACAGTTCCATGGACCTTAAACTTCTTAATAATATTTGCGATTGTTGTCACAGGAACATCAAGCTGCTTGGAGATGGTCTTGTAGCCTTTACCTTTACCATGCTTGTCTATTATTTTCTTTCTGATCTCCTCAGACAACTCTCTCCTTTGCTTTCTCTGGTCCATGTTCAGTGTGGTGCACACAATGATACCAAACAGCACAGTGACTACTTTTCTCCATTTAAATAGGCTGAATGACTGATTACAAGATTGGAGACATGTGTGATACTAAATAGTTTGAAATATCACTCTAATCCAATTATTTATTATCTTTTCTAAGGGGTACCAACAAATGTGTCCAGGCCATTTTAGAATATCTTTGTAGAATAAGCAATAATTCATCCCTTTTCACAGCTTCTTTGCTTTATTCTATGACATACCAAAGGCATGCAAGTATACATGATAAAATAGCTTTTAATTTCATCACTTTTCAGGAGGAATGAAGCATTATTTCAATTATTAGCATTATTAGGTTTATTAAGGCTCACAAAAGGAAGATGAATATTAAAGTTAGAAATCACGATCCCAGAATTATAAGTACAGATACAAGCAGGAATAGCACATTTAAACACACATTTTCATAAGCACGCAGGCTCCCGTATGGTTACGTGCATGCAGGACTCACACACATTACATACAGTGACTGTGTTCAGCAGAGTCTGTTGTGTGGGTTGGAATGAAGACTGCATTTTTGTTTCAAGTTCAGTTCAATTGCCTTTAGTATTAAGCTGTAATCTAGAGTTAATTCACAACTTGTACATCAATTCAATCAATGTTTAAATGGTTCTGATGTTCATAGTTGTTGTTTTCAAATGCACACAATATCATGAGCTCAGTTAAAATCTTATCGTGTTTCAGTTGTTCATCAAAGTAGAATTGTTTGTATTTTTAATCTTATCAAAGTGTTACATTGTATTGACTGTTTTTTCCTTCTGTTTGCATGTAGATATTTCCTATACAAGTATGGTATTTTACTTGAAACCTAAAGTCTTTGAGATATAATACTTATTCTGTAGATGTGATCACTGGAATGCAGTTGATCTCTGTAACACAGAGAGCTGCAGTTGGATGAGGAGTCGATATCTTGGGAGGATGCCCCATTCAAGCGATGGCTCAATGGTTACTTCATTGTGAGAAGAGTCCGAATCAAAGATAAAGAAGCTCATGGTTGTTTTTATTTAAATATAGCGCCCAAAGAGGAGTTTACTTCGGTGATCCAATCCCTTCCAGGTAAAACAGGAAGCGAATCCCTGACTGAAATCAGTCCTTTCATCAGTTTACAGCAGGGATCTCCAATCCTGGTCCTGGTTTTTGTTCCAACTGTCCCCTAAATTACTTAATTGGACCAAGTAAACCCAGCCAGAAGTACACATACATTCGTTACAATGAATAAGCGAAAACATAATTCTATAAAACACACTTAAGAAGTTAATATCCCAAAGCAAGTTAATTTAAGAATATCATCACTTTTTGTTTGTCTGTATATTTTGGTTATGTAAAGTACAGTACACACAGTAGGCTACGCAAGTAAATACTTTTCAGCATATTTCAGTTGTCTGCACTACATAATTACTGAGAAGAAAAGATTTCAGTGTGTGTTTAATTAAAGAACTCTGCAATGATTTGTTTCCGTGCTTCCCTTCATTAATAAGGCACCTTAAGATATAAAAGCAAAACAAAATGTGTTTATTGCCATTGTTATTTAAAATAGACTATTAATACATTTTTTTTATTTCTTTTATATTTTAAAGTGCTTGTGACAGGGTCTCAAGTCGCGTGTGTGGGTAGCCGCTGTTTAAGCAATACAGAGAGATGTTGGGGGTGGAGTTGAAACACCGGCACAGGTGTGCAGGATTTATTCACAAAACAGAAAGTAAATATACTCGTGACGTTACCAGCCATGGTAACGCACAGAGGACACATACCGCAAAAATACTAAATAAAATACAGTACAAAAACTACAAGTAAAACGTTCCACAGAGGGTGAGCACTAGCCTTATAAAACGAGGCGTCCCGCTCCAGGAACCGGCTACACTACGTAACCCTCGCTATACATCACATGGGATCACAATCCCCTAACTAACCTACTCATGAGCCGGTATTCATACAACGACTCCTGCTGCTTCATACGGCCTTGGCTGGGCATTGCCTTCACAAGCACCGCTTGCAGTCTCAGGGTTGCATAGCTGTCGTTCCTGCAGCGCGGACCCTCTCCTCCCGAGTATACTCCGCTCCCCTCTGACATGGTGTTGCAGTCGCCCCGAGCCATCTCCCGCGGATATTTTTAAACTGACGGACACTCGGTCAAGACCCGCCCACCTGCTGATTGAGGTCCAGCACAGCCAATCACTTGCTGCCCTTCCCCTCAACCAAGCCTAGCAGGCAGCAAGTCTCAATCGAGCGCCCGTCTGTAAAACAATAATGTAATCAAACAAATCAACTCCAAAATGATACACAATGAACTCATTCCCCCATACAAATTATACCAAAACTAAATTTACACACATGCAGGGCAATCGCCCTGCTACAGTGCTTTATTTTAAAATGAACTAAAAGCCCTGAAACGTTTAAACTGGAAGTTTCACACACATACGAACAACTACACCAGTGAGAGGCATGCGTAAAATAACAACCACAATCCGAAGTCGTAAATCAAGGTAAGCACGAAATTTCGATATTGCAATGAAATTTGAACATTTGTATACAACAGTAATTTGAAACGAACATTCATAATTAAACTACCGCAGCAGGGGTGAAACAAAGTTACAGGAGTGAAAATGACTTTAATACAGCACGGGTAGGGTCTATAAAAACCTACGAAAAGTCAAGATACAAAAATCAATAATATATAGAGCCCTATATATGCTATTGGCAGCTTAACCCTTTGCAGTCCATTTATTAATTGCGTCTCAGGCGCGTCAGGTCCAATTTATTTTCACACGCGCAGTTAATTTTAGACGCGCTGTTTAAAAGTATTTTTTTCAACAGTCAAACGGGTTTAAATGGCCCTGCATATCAACAAAGCACTCACTAGGCATCTCCAGCCCCGCCCCACCCTTTTGTTTGCTATAGCATTCACCTATGCTAATAAATAAATAATAATAATAATAATAATAATAATAATAATAATAATAATAATAATAATAATAATAATAATAATAATAATAGTCGTACATACCGATCAGTCATCACCTGATCAGTCGTTTTATCACCAAACACCTCAATAATGCGATCCAAGTCATTATTTTATTATAATAACATCTGAAAAAAGCTCTGCTAAAGTCTGTGATATTCTCTAAGCGCTGATGCAGTCACAGCCAGCTTGTTTCCTTATGGCCTCCATTATCAGATGCCAGGGGCAAGTATGACTATTCATGAGACACGCCCTTTTTTTCGGCTTGTCTCAGCTCCGTCGCTCCCACTCGGCCATTGAATGGTTTTCTCGGCTTTTTCCGGAGAAAAAACTACTAGAAAGAAACCCCTTTTTTGCGTCATTTTGATGATGTCGGACAGGGTCCGACATTGGACCGGATAGGAATAATTGCAATGTCGGACCAGGTCCGACATAGGACCGCAAAGGGTTAATGTGTTGTATCACACATATAAGTGTTCAGTGAAAAAGCTTGGCATATATTTCCAATGTGTCCCTTCTAAGTAGAATGACCCAGTAACTCTGTCCTAAATCCTCACAGCATGATGAGTGAGATTCATTTCCACTCATCCCAGGGCTCTCCAGTTCATTCTGAAAGAATGGGTCTGGCTCCTTCAGTTTATCACGCTCCCCTTCTCAGTGTCTCTGGATTCAGGCTGGCTCTCACTCCTGGGGACCCACTTCATTTACTGAAGTGTGAGAGAGGGACAAGGAATCAGTCAGCTCTTCACACAAACAAGCAGGGTGGAGAGGTGAGGGACTAGTAAGGAAGGAGGCTGGCTCCAGTGTGAATTCGCTGGTGTCTTTTTAGGGTGCCTGACTGTCTGAAGCTTGCCCCACATTCAGTACAGCAATATGGCTTCTCTCCAGTGTGAATTCGTTGGTGTGTTTTTAGGTGTCCTGATTCAGTGAAGCTTTTCCCACATTCAGAACAGTGATATGGCTTCTCTCCATTGTGAATTCGATGGTGTCTTTTTAGGTTTCCTAACTGACTGAAGCTCTCCCCACATTCAGTACAGTAATATGGCTTCTCTCCATTGTGAATTTGCTGGTGTCTTTTTAGGCTTCCTGACACACTAAAACTCTCCCCACAGTCAGTACAGTGATATGGCTTCTCTCCATTGTGAATTTGCTGGTGTCTTTTTAGGCTTCCTGACACACTGAAGCTCTCCCTACATTCAGAACAGTGATATGGCTTCTCACCAGTGTGAATTCGCTGGTGTCTTTTTAGGCTTCCTAACCGACCAAAGCACTCTGCACATTCAGTACAGGGATACGGCTTCTCTCCAGTGTGAATTTGCTGGTGTGTTTTTAGGTGTGCTAACTGCCTGAAGCACTCCCCACATTCATTACAGTAATACGGCTTCTCTCCAGTGTGAGTTCGTTGGTGTAGTTGTAGGCTTTTTAAGCAACCAAAGTTCTTTCCACATTCAGAACAGTGATACGGCTTCTCTCCAGTGTGAGTTCGCTGGTGTGTTTTTAGGCTTCCTAATCGACTGAAGCTCTTCCCACACTCAGTACAGTGATACGGCTTCTCTCCGGTGTGAATTCGCTGGTGTGCTTTTAGGCTTCCTAACTGAATGAAACTCTTTCCACATTCAGTACAGTGATACAGCTTCTCTCCAGTGTGAATTTGCTGGTGTGTTTTTAGGCTTCCTAACTGAATGAAACTCTTTCCACATTCAGTACAATAATACAGCTTCTCTCCAGTGTGAATTCGCTGGTGTGTTTTTAGGCTTCCTAATCGACTGAAGCTCTTCCCACATTTAATACACTGATGTGATATGTTTTCTGAATCCTTAAACAACAAGTCAACAGACTCTTCACTGTAGAAAGCCTGCAATTCAGTCTCTTCTATAATGTGGACAGGCTCCAGTTCAGTCTCCTCTTCTTTAATGTGGACAGGCTCCAGTTCAGTCTCTTCTTCTTTAATGTAGACAGGCTCCAGTTCAGTCTCCTCTTTAATGTGGACATGCTCCAGTTCAGTCTCTTCTTTAATGTGGACAGGCTCCAGTTCAGTCTCTTCTTTCATGTGGACAGGCTCCAGTTCAGTCTCCTCTTGTTTAATGTGGACAGGCTCCAGTTCAGTCTCTTCTTTAATGTGGACAGGCTCCAGTTCAGTCTCCTCTTCTTTAATGAGGACAGGCTCCAGTTCAGGTATCTCCTGTTTAATGCAGATAGGTACCAATTCCAGAACCTCCTCCTGTTTAATGTAAACAGACTCCATATTTCTAACTTTGCTTTCACCAAGACAAGGCAGTCCTGAAAGCAGAAAATGAAATGAAGTATTACGATCTGTTCTCTACTGATATGATGTCTTACAACTTGGACCTGAATTGGCTTAGGTTCGATCAGATTCAAAGATTCTTATCATTTGACCCCCCGTTTAAAACATAAATGCGTGTCTCAGTGATGTCACGCAAAAAAATAAGATATCAGAGAGTGAAATCCAATTCCTCCCTAATGCAATGATATGCGTTTCCAACTTGCACGGCAGTATGGTGTCCCAGTAAGTCAAAAAAATGAAGTCCTTAAAGGGTTATGTGCACATGTATAATATGTTAGTCTTTATATAATACCTGTGAAAAGTAAAATATAAAGGCCAGTTTACTTACCTGTTGTTAAAGGAGGACAGCAGGACAGCAGGGTGGCAGCATGAAGAGGAAAAGAGAAAAAGAGTTAGGCAGGAACGCTGAGCACAGGGATCTCTTTGAAACGATGCACATTTTAATAGTAAATAATGTACATACTCACCGCATCATTACTGCGTTTGTGAGAGCAGGCTGGAAGACGCCATGTTGTGGGACATTGATCATTACCGTAGCCTGGTTATTATTATTATTATTATTATTATTATTATTATTATTATTATTAGGCAGACTTTATCCAAAGAGACTTACATGTGTTACAGGGCAGTACACTACTAGAATACAATGAGATAAAAACCCTTTAAAACACCAGAATAATTCTAGAACCCTTCTCAATTTTTTGCAAAAATTACAAGAAATTTACAGATTTAGCTCGATTTACATGATTTATCACTATCACTGCCCAGCACAAAACCAGAGCACAGCTATCACTGCACAGCAAACCCCAGAGCACAGCTATCACTGCCCAGCACAAATCCCAGAGCACAGCTATCACTGCCCAGCACAAACCCCAGAGCACAGCTATCACTGCACAGCACAAACCAGAGCACAGCTATCACTGCGCAGCACAAACCAGAGCACAGCTATCACTGCGCAGCAAACCCCAGAGCACAGCTATCACTGCCCAGCACAAACCCCAGAACACAGCTATCACTGCCCAGCACAAACCAGAGCACAGTTATCACTGCACAGCAAACCCCAGAGCACAGCTATCACTGCCCAGCACATCCCCAGAGCACAGCTACAACTGCCCAGCAAACCCCAGAGCACAGCTATCACTGCCCAGCAAACCCCAGAGCACAGCTATCACTGCCCAGCACAAACCCCAGAGCACAGCTATCACTGCCCAGCA
Source organism: Acipenser ruthenus (assembly GCF_902713425.1). NCBI lineage: Eukaryota > Metazoa > Chordata > Actinopteri > Acipenseriformes > Acipenseridae > Acipenser > Acipenser ruthenus. Next base: position 6,915,254 of record NC_081236.1, on the reverse strand, counting down.
CAAACCCCAGAGCACAGCTATCACTGCCCAGCACAAACCCCAGAGCACAGCTATCACTGCCAAGCACAAACCCCAGAGCACAGCTATCACTGCCCAGCACAAACCCCAGAGCACAGCTATCACTGCCCAGCACAAACCCCAGAGCACAGCTAACACTGCCCAGCACAAACCACAGAGCACAGCTATCACTGCCCAGCACAAACCCAGAGCATAGCTATCACTGCCCAACACAAACCCCAGAGCACAGCTATCACTGCCCAGCACAAACCCCAGAGCACAGCTATCACTGCCCAGCACAAACCCCAGAGCACAGCTATCACTGCCCAGCACAAACCACAGAGCACAGCTATCACTGCCCAGCACAAACCAGATCACAGTTATCACTGCACAGCACAAACCCCAGAGCACCGCTATAACTGCCCAGCACAAACCCCAGAGCACAGCTATCACTGCCCAGCAAACCCCAGAGCACAGCTATCACTGCACAGCAAACCCCAGAGCACCGCTATCACTGCCCAGCACAAACCCCAGAGCACAGCTATCACTGCCCAGCACAAACCAGAGCACAGCTATCACTGCCCAGCAAACCCCAGAGCACAGCTATCACTGCACAGCAAACCCCAGAGCACAGCTATCACTGCACAGCACAAACCCCAGAGCACAGCTATCACTGCACAGCAAACCCCAGAGCTCCACTATCACTGCCCAGCACAAACCCCAGAGCTCCACTATCACTGCCCAGCACAAACCCCAGAGCACAGCTATCACTGCACAGCACAAACCCCAGAGCACAGCTATCACTGCCCAGCACAAACCACAGAGCACAGCTATCACTGCCCAGCTCATCCCCAGAGCACCGCTAACACTGCCCAGCACAAACCACAGAGCACAGCTATCACTGCACAGCAAACCCCAGAGCACAGCTATCACTGCATAGCAAACCCCAGAGCTCCACTATCACTGCCCAGCACAAACCCCAGAGCTCCACTATCACTGCCCAGCACAAACCCCAGAGCACAGCTATCACTGCACAGCACAAACCCCAGAGCACAGCTATCACTGCCCAGCATAAACCCCAGAGCACAGCTATCACTGCCCAGCACAAACCCCAGAGCACAGCTAACACTGCCCAGCACAAACCACAGAGCACAGCTATCACTGCCCAGCACAAACCCAGAGCATAGCTATCACTGCCCAACACAAACCCCAGAGCACAGCTATCACTGCCCAGCACAAACCCCAGAGCACAGCTATCACTGCCCAGCACAAACCAGAGCACAGCTATCACTGCCCAGCACAAACCCCAGAGCACCGCTATCACTGCCCAGCAAACCCCAGAGCACAGCTATCACTGCACAGCACAAACCCCAGAGCTCCACTATCACTGCCCAGCACAAACCCCAGAACACAGCTATCACTGCCCAGCACAAACCACAGAGCACAGCTATCACTGCCCAGCTCATCCCCAGAGCACCGCTAACACTGCCCAGCACAAACCACAGAGCACAGCTATCACTGCACAGCAAACCCCAGAGCACAGCTATCACTGCACAGCAAACCCCAGAGCTCCACTATCACTGCCCAGCACAAACCCCAGAGCTCCACTATCACTGCCCAGCACAAACCCCAGAGCACAGCTATCACTGCACAGCACAAACCCCAGAGCACAGCTATCACTGCCCAGCACAAACCCCAGAGCACAGCTATCACTGCCCAGCACAAACCCCAGAGCACAGCTATCACTGCCCAGCACAAACCCCAGAGCACAGCTAACACTGCCCAGCACAAACCACAGAGCACAGCTATCACTGCCCAGCACAAACCCAGAGCATAGCTATCACTGCCCAACACAAACCCCAGAGCACAGCTATCACTGCCCAGCACAAACCCCAGAGCACAGCTATCACTGCCCAGCACAAACCAGAGCACAGCTATCACTGCCCAGCACAAACCCCAGAGCACAGCTATCACTGCACAGCACAAACCCCAGAGCACAGCTATCACTGCCCAGCACAAACCCCAGAGCACAGCTATCACTGCCCAGCACAAACCCCAGAGCACAGCTATCACTGCCCAGCACAAACCAGAGCACAGCTATCACTGCCCAGCACAAACCCCAGAGCACAGCTATCACTGCACAGCACAAACCCCAGAGCACAGCTATCACTGCCCAGCACAAACCCCAGAGCACCGCTAACACTGCCCAGCACAAACCCCAGAGCACAGCTATCACTGCCCAGCAAACCCCAGAGCACAGCTATCACTGCACAGCACAAACCCCAGAGCTCCACTATCACTGCCCAGCACAAACCCCAGAACACAGCTATCACTGCCCAGCACAAACCACAGAGCACAGCTATCACTGCACAGCAAACCCCAGAGCACAGCTATCACTGCCCAGCACAAACCACAGAGCACAGCTATCACTGCCCAGCACAAACCACAGAGCACAGCTATCACTGCCCAGCACAAAACAGAGCTAACACTACACAGCACAAACCCCAGAGCTCCACTATCACTGCCCAGCAAACCCTGTAAATTAAAGCCTATACATAACTAATTTACATTTGCGTTCTCTGAATATTGAAAAAAAATGATCTTTTTTAAATCATGTTACACGTAATCACAGTCACCATCTAGCGCGTTCTGTTTATTCTGGATGTTTGCTTTTTACTGCATTCAGTAACTCCATCCACAGTAATTCTGAATGCTTTCATTTCAAATGGTGAAGCACTGAACTTGTGTTTTTGTGGTAGGGCAATTTTGTTTGACATAATTATTTACATACCACAGTTCTCTTGTCCAGTTCCTCAAAATAACTTCAAATGTGCTTTTGCCTCGTTCCTTTGTTTAGAGATGCAATTCTATTTAAAATACAGCTTACCCCATGTGGACTGAACCATGCCCACTACAGCATGAACAGACGTGTTGAGAATAAAACCAGCCCCAGTGTCAATCTTTCTATTGCACCAATTCTAAAAACTACTTGGAGGCAATTGCCAAACCCCTTCCCTTTTATAATTTCCACCCTTACCACAGCAGTTGGATACGCGAGGGACTGCTGTATATGATGATAAATTACTAAAATGAATACATAAATAAAGTATGCGTTTGGTGGAATTTGTCACGTGACCGGTTATACATCTAGCATATTATTCAACGTTTAACCACCTTTGTAGAGTTTATACATTTAAACTTCCCATCCCTAGTATATCCATTGCTACAGCACCAGTGGATGATGGATGTGTCTTGTGTCATCTGGAAAGAGCTGCATGTTCTACCTCTTACCTGATGATGGCAGTCTGAAGTTACTTGTGTTTCTGGTTTCTTTGGCTGCTTGTGTGGGGTGGGAATGGAGAGTTAGGGTTAAAAACACTAACGCCACGTTCCCTTGCTTTTGTGGCGATGAGTTCAACCCTAACTGCTGCATTAACATAGTTTTTTGCAATGAATTTCTTTGCTTTTTGAGAAGACGGTTTTTATATTTATTATAAACTAGAGCTCGTGTGTGGAGGTGTTCCATACATGACTGCTGCATTTCACCACATTGTATTAGACACGTTAATGCAAAGAGTGCAGACTCAGGAATTCTAGCAAAATAGTAAAACAAGGTTGATTGTATATACATTGTTTTTTTTATTTATGACACAATTTTAAGATAAGAAATGCTGGACTGTTATCATTTTTATTACTATAACTAATAAAAATTAGTGTGGAGCAGCGTGGAGTAGTGGTTAGGACTCTGGACTCTTGACCGGAGGGTCGTGGGTTCAATCCCAGGTGGGGGACACTGCTGTTGTACCCTTGAGCAAGGTACTTTACCTAGATTGCTCCAATAAAAACCCAATTAAATGGGTAATTGTATGTAAAAATAATGTGTAAAAAATAATGTAACTGTATGTAAAAATAATGTGATATCTTGTAACAATTGTAAGTCGCCCTGGATAAGGGCGTCTGCTAAGAAATAAATAATAATAATAATAATAATATATTTTCACCAAACCCTCGAAAGGCCCATCCTCAGCACAGACCGCGTGTACCTCACTCAGTTTGGTGCATAAATTCAATTCGGTGAGCAAAAAAACATGTTAGGTAAAAGGGGGAAAAGGGAATCTTTACGAAAAAACAGGTATCCAGACCCCGTTAACCGTACGCGGTGGTGTAAGAGGAACATTCACCATTGTGGGCAATTCCAACAAACCCCGCCAAAGTTATTAAAGTGCAGTTAGAGGTTTAACAGAAAGCTATTGCGCCACTATAATATGAATATTAATGTTCACTTCTGATTTATCGACTTCACACTGTAAAAAAAACACCTTACAGCTGGCAACCGACAGAGCAGAGTGAAAAAGAATCCATGCTTCAGTGTTTCGCATCTTATGAATCAGACACTTGAAATAAGCTGCATGTTTACGTATTGTCATTTTACTAACATTTTAAAACACCCCGCGTCTAAGTAATTAGAGCACATTTGTGCAATTTCTGAAAAATAACGCATTTCCCGCAGATATTATGATAAACACTATAGATTTAAATTTACAGATGCAAACAACTGTGTCGTCAGTTTACAAGATTTGATGCTCTTGATGGTGAGAGGCCTGAATTTGAGGAGCAGGACCCCAGCAGAGCTACTGAATATTGAGGCTCTGAATTTGAGGAGTAGGACCCCAGCAGAGCTATTGAATATTGAGGCTCTGAATTTGAGGAGCAGGACCCCAGCAGAGCTATTGAATATTGAGGCTCTGAATTTGAGGAGCAGGACCCCAGCAGAGCTATTGAATATTGAGGCTCTGAATTTGAGGAGCAGGACCCCAGCAGAGCTACTGAATAGTGAGGCTCTGAATTTGAGGAGCAGGACCCCAGCAGAGCTATTGAATATTGAGGCTCTGAATTTGAGGAGCAGGACCCCAGCAGAGCTACTGAATATTGAGGCTCTGAATTTGAGGAGCAGGACCCCAGCAGAGCTACTGAATAGTGAGGCTCTGAATTTGAGGAGTACGACCCCAGCAGAGCTATTGAATATTGAGGCTCTGAATTTAAGGAGCAGGACCCCAGCAGAGCTACTGAATAGTGAGGCTCTGAATTTGAGGAGTACGACCCCAGCAGAGCTATTGAATATTGAGGCTCTGAATTTGAGGAGCAGGACCCCAGCAGAGCTATTGAATATTGAGGCTCTGAATTTGAGGAGTAGGACCCCAGCAGAGCTATTGAATATTGAGGCTCTGAATTTGAGGAGCAGGACCCCAGCAGAGCTATTGAATATTGAGGCTCTGAATTTGAGGAGCAGGACCCCAGCAGAGCTATTGAATATTGAGGCTCTGAATTTGAGGAGCAGGACCCCAGCAGAGCTATTGAATATTGAGGCTCTGAATTTGAGGAGCAGGACCCCAGCAGAGCTATTGAATATTGAGGCTCTGAATTTGAGGAGTAGGACCCCAGCAGAGCTATTGAATATTGAGGCTCTGAATTTGAGGAGTAGGACCCCAGCAGAGCTACTGAATATTGAGGCTGAATTTGAGGAGCAGGACCCCAGCAGAGCTATTGAATATTGAGGCTCTGAATTTGAGGAGCAGGACCCCAGCAGAGCTACTGAATAGTGAGGCTCTGAATTTGAGGAGTACGACCCCAGCAGAGCTATTGAATATTGAGGCTCTGAATTTGAGGAGCAGGACCCCAGCAGAGCTATTGAATATTGAGGCTCTGAATTTGAGGAGTAGGACCCCAGCAGAGCTATTGAATATTGAGGCTCTGAATTTGAGGAGCAGGACCCCAGCAGAGCTATTGAATATTGAGGCTCTGAATTTGAGGAGCAGGACCCGACCAGAGCTATTGAATATTGAGTCTCTGAATTTGAGGAGCAGGACCCCAGCAGAGCTACTGAATATTGAGGCTCTGAATTTGAAGAGTACGACCCCAGCAGAGCTACTGAATATTGAGGCTCTGAATTTGAGGAGTACGACCCCAGCAGAGCTACTGAATATTGAGGCTCTGAATTTGAGGAGTACGACCCCAGCAGAGCTACTGAATATTGAGGCTCTGAATTTGATGAGCAGGACCCCAGCAGTGCTACTGAATAGTGAGGCTCTGAATTTGAGGAGCAGGACCCCAGCAGAGCTACTGAATATTGAGGCTCTGAATTTGAGGAGTATGACCCCAGCAGAGCTACTGAATATTGAGGCTCTGAATTTAAGGAGCAGGACCCCAGCAGAGCTACTGAATATTGAGGCTCTGAATTTGAGGAGTAGGACCCCAGCAGAGCTACTGAATATTGAGGCTCTGAATTTGATGAGCAGGACCCCAGCAGAGCTATTGAATATTGAGGCTCTGAATTTGAGGAGCAGGACCCCAGCAGTGCTACTGAATAGTGAGGCTCTGAATTTGAGGACTACGACCCCAGCAGAGCTATTGACTATTGAGGCTCTGAATTTGAGGAGCAGGACCCCAGCAGAGCTATTGAATATTGAGGCTCTGAATTTGAGGAGTAGGACCCCAGCAGAGCTATTGAATATTGAGGCTCTGAATTTGAGGAGCAGGACCCCAGCAGAGCTATTGAATATTGAGGCTCTGAATTTGAGGAGCAGGACCCCAGCAGAGCTATTGAATATTGAGGCTCTGAATTTGAGGAGCAGGACCCCAGCAGAGCTATTGAATATTGAGGCTCTGAATTTGAGGAGCAGGACCCCAGCAGAGCTATTGAATATTGAGGCTCTGAATTTGAGGAGTAGGACCCCAGCAGAGCTATTGAATATTGAGGCTCTGAATTTGAGGAGTAGGACCCCAGCAGAGCTACTGAATATTGAGGCTCTGAATTTGAGGAGTAGGACCCCAGCAGAGCTACTGAATATTGAGGCTCTGAATTTGAGGAGTAGGACCCCAGCAGAGATACTGAATATTGAGGCTCTGAATTTGAGGAGTATGACCCCAGCAGAGCTAATGAATATTGAGGCTCTGAATTTGAGGAGCAGGACCCCAGCAGAGCTACTGAATATTGAGGCTCTGAATTTGAAGAGTACGACCCCAGCAGAGCTATTGAATATTGAGGCTCTGAATTTGAGGAGTACGACCCCAGCAGAGCTACTGAATATTGAGGCTCTGAATTTGAGGAGTACGACCCCAGCAGAGCTACTGAATATTGAGGCTCTGAATTTGAGGAGCAGGACCCCAGCAGAGCTACTGAATATTGAGGCTCTGAATTTGAGGAGTAGGACCCCAGCAGAGCTATTGAATATTGAGGCTCTGAATTTGAGGAGCAGGACCCCAGCAGAGCTATTGAATATTGAAGCTCTGAATTTGAGGAGCAGGACCCCAGCAGAGCTACTGAATATTGAGGCTCTGAATTTGAGGAGTATGACCCCAGCAGAGCTACTGAATATTGAGGCTCTGAATTTGAGGAGTATGACCCCAGCAGAGCTACTGAATATTGAGGCTCTGAATTTGAGGAGTAGGACCCCAGCAGAGCTACTGAATATTGAGGCTCTGAATTTGAGGAGTAGGACCCCAGCAGAGATACTGAATATTGAGGCTCTGAATTTGAGGAGTATGACCCCAGCAGAGCTAATGAATATTGAGGCTCTGAATTTGAGGAGTAGGACCCCAGCAGAGCTACTGAATATTGAGGCTCTGAATTTGAGGAGCAGAACCCCAGCAGAGCTACTGTATATTGAGGTTCTGAATTTGAGGAGTAGGACCCCAGCAGAGCTACTGAATATTGAGGCTCTGAATTTGAGGAGTATGACCCCAGCAGAGCTACTGAATATTGAGGCTCTGAATTTGAGGAGTAGGACCCCAGCAGAGCTACTGAATATTGAGGCTCTGAATTTGAGGAGTATGACCCCAGCAGAGCTAATGAATAGTGAGGCTCTGAATTTGAGGAGTAGGACCCCAGCAGAGCTACTGAATATTGAGGCTCTGAATTTGAGGAACAGGACCCCAGCAGAGCGACTGAATATTGAGGCTCTGAATTTGAGGAGTACGACCCCAGCAGAGCTACTGAATATTGAGGCTCTGAATTTGAGGAACAGGACCCCAGCAGAGCTACTGAATATCGAGGCTCTGAATTTGAGGAGTGCGACCCCAGCAGAGCTACTGAATATTGAGGCTCTGAATTTGAGGAGCAGGACCCCAGCAGAGCTACTGAATATTGAGGCTCTGAATTTGAGGAGTACGACCCCAGCAGAGCTACTGAATAGTGAGGCTCTGAATTTGAGGAGTACGACCCCAGCAGAGCTACTGAATATTGAGGCTCTGAATTTGAGGAGCAGGACCCCAGCAGAGCTACTGAATATTGAGGCTCTGAATTTGAGGAGCAGGACCCCAGCAGAGCTACTGAATATTGAGGCTCTGAATTTGAGGAGTGCGACCCCAGCAGAGCTACTGAATATTGAGGCTCTGAATTTGAGGAGTATGACCCCAGCAGAGCTAATGAATAGTGAGGCTCTGAATTTGAGGAGTAGGACCCCAGCAGAGCTACTGAATATTGAGGCTCTGAATTTGAGCAGTACGACCCCAGCAGAGCGACTGAATATTGAGGCTCTGAATTTGAGGAGTACGACCCCAGCAGAGCTAATGAATATTGAGGCTCTGAATTTGAGGAACAGGACCCCAGCAGAGCTACTGAATAGTGAGGCTCTGAATTTGAGGAGTGCGACCCCAGCAGAGCTACTGAATATTGAGGCTCTGAATTTGAGGAGTGCGACCCCAGCAGAGCTACTGAATATTGAGGCTCTGAATTTGAGGAGTACGACCCCAGCAGAGCTACTGAATATTGAGGCTCTGAATTTGAGGAGTACGACCCCAGCAGAGCTACTGAATATTGAGGCTCTGAATTTGAGGAGTACGACCCCAGCAGAGCTACTGAATATTGAGGCTCTGAATTTGAGGAGTAGGACCCCAGCAGAGCTACTGAATATTGAGGCTCTGAATTTGAGGAACAGGACCCCAGCAGAGCTACTGAATATTGAGGCTCTGAATTTGAGGAGTGCGACCCCAGCAGAGCTACTGAATATTGAGGCTCTGAATTTGAGGAGTGCGACCCCAGCAGAGCTACTGAATATTGAGGCTCTGAATTTGAGGAGTACGACCCCAGCAGAGCTACTGAATATTGAGGCTCTGAATTTGAGGAGTACGACCCCAGCAGAGCTACTGAATATTGAGGCTCTGAATTTGAGGAGTACGACCCCAGCAGAGCTACTGAATATTGAGGCTCTGAATTTGAGGAGTAGGACCCCAGCAGAGCTATTGAATATTGAGGCTCTGAATTTGAGGAGTAGGACCCCAGCAGAGC